>NC_084587.1:10502915-10802915 GCF_033807715.1 Cololabis saira | reverse complement strand
AAAAAGCCCAGCGAACAGATCCAGTGATTGGGGAGATTCTAAAAATGAAAGAGTCAAGTGCACCACTGACTGAAAGCATGAAACAGAGTGTGAAGGGCGCTGGCAAGAAGGTAATGCACGAATGGACAAGGCTACACATTGAGAATGGAGTGCTCTATCGTAAGACAGCCGAGAGACGTCAGTTAGTCTTGCCCGCTAGCTACAAAGCCCTAGTCCTTAAGCACTTGCACGATGATATGGGCCATGTTGGCACTGAAAGAGTCCTAAACTTGGCTAGGCAGAGATTTTATTGGCCGTATATGAGACGTGACATTGAGACCTATGTCACGAGACAGTGCCAATGCATAAAACAGAAAAAGCCAGTGACCCACATACGAGCACCAATGGGTAGCATAACTACCAGCTCTCCACTGGAGCTCGTATCCATTGATTATATGCACTTGGAGCCTAGTAAAGGTGGATACCAATACATTCTTGTTGTGGTAGACCACTTTACCCGATATGCACAGGCCTATCCGACTCGTAACAAGTCTGGGAAAACCGCGGCGGAGAAGATCTTTAATGATTACATTCCCAGATATGGATACATGTCTAAATTACACCACGACCAAGGGAAGGAGTTCGAGAATGATCTCTTCCGAACTCTACAGAAAATGAGCACAGTAGGACACTCTCGTACGACTCCCTACCACCCTCAGGGGAATCCGGCCGAACGGTTTAACCGTACGATTCTCCAGATGCTGCGTACCCTGAAGGAGAAAAAAAAGGAAAATTGGAAAGACTATCTTCCCCAGATTGTACATGCGTACAATAGTACACGTCATGAAGCGACTGGTTATTCGCCTTTCTTTCTGCTTTTTGGTAGACACCCCCGGTTGCCAATAGATCTGTTGTTCAGAATGGTTAACAATGAGGAACCCCAGACCTCAAAGGGCTATGCCGAGAAATGGGCAGAACGCATGTCAGAAGCGTATCGCATAGCATCAGAAAACAGCAAAAAGTCAAGTGATCGAGGTAAAAAGTATTATGACCAACACACAAGAGGTGTAGTGCTACAACCAGGTGATCGAGTGCTCGTACGCAACCTGAGTCAAAGAGGTGGCCCTGGAAAGTTAAGGTCATATTGGGAAAGCACCATCTATAACGTGGTAGAACAAATCAGTGACAATCCAGTCTACAAGGTGGTCAAAGAAACTGATAGAACCAAGTCACGTATATTGCATCGTAATTTGTTGCATCTTGTCAATGACCTACCTGTCGAGCTGCCCAAAGAGGTAGAAAAGTCCAAGTCAAAGAAAAGGAGAGGCACAAATACGCCTTTCAAGGAGACAGAACCACAACCCGACAGTGACACAAGTTCTGATGATGATGGAAACACATACTATGAATTAAGATATAATCTGAGGAGTGGAAACAGAATAGATGCTCCACCCACAGAACAGAGAAAAAAGGAACAGAATCAGTATGATGGAAATCAGTACAATGAGCCGAACAGTGACATTGAACAGGAGGAACATGAAGGGAACCGAGAGCCAAGAGTTAGTCCCAGACCTTCTACTTCAAGTGAAACGGAGGAGCCTGCTCCAGAAGTGAATCTAGGGAGACCTAGCCTGACCCCTGATACTAATGTGCACACACCCAGAAGGTCCATTAGGGATAGGAGGCCAGCTACACGTTTCACTTACGATACCCTAGGTCAACCTTCAGTTCAGAGAAACCCTTCAGTTGGTAGTGCAGAAGTTTATGGGCCCCCACAGATGTCGTATTGGGGAATGCAAGTTAACCCTTTTGCACTTTACCAAGTCCCGGTACCCTACTGGCCATCCCCTTTCCCCTACCCAGTATTCCCGAACATGCACACCTACACTTAGGTGATTGAGAAATCACACTAAAAGTTTGTTATTTTGGAAGTGTTTTTGAATGGTAAAATGTCTGGAGCCATTTTATTTTTTGTTGGGGAGTGTGTGACACCTACAAGTGTATGTGCACAATTGTGTATTGGTTTTATTTTAATTTTGAGTTTTAGCCATGTAAAAGGCCTATTTCAGTTGCATTTTGTGTTTCAAATTATAGTAGGAGCGCTACCTAGTTACGCCACCAGGGGGCATTAAGAAGCGCTGAGTATGCCTTGGGCGTTGCGCAGTGGTATCACCGGTATATGAACCACGGAGGCTACCGTACTTCAGACAGCTTGCAGCCTGCTTGAAGAACGCAACGTAATTCTTTTGTCTTTATTTTCCCCTGTAAAATACAGGTTAGTAAAATGTGCAAAAGCATCACAACTAATGGCAAAGGACTCATAAGCCTTTATGTTTTTGTTTTATCTAAGCAACATGCAGAAATATCGTGTTTTAGTTTATTTTGAGACTTGAAAGAGTACACGTGTTTTACCATTCACAGTTAGCATACGTTTTGGTGTGTCATTGTTCATGTGTTAGAGAGTATTTCATGGTATTTGAGACCAACTTTTTTGATTAATTCATTTATTTATATTATTATTAAAACGTTCTAGAAATGCAGTAAGACTGTAAAAAGAGTAAACATTATAGGTTTAAAACAGTATTTAACAGTATTTACTGAGAAAGCAAACTAAGACACTGATTAAAAGTAACAGTATAAATGTGAGTTCTGTAACACATACAGTAAAAATGTATTTCATATACAGTAGTTTTGGTACAGCAGCAGAAATACCAAATTTGAAAGCTATAATTCTATAGTAACAGTTTATTGGGAATTGTGAACATGATTATTGGGAATATGTGATCTATGATTATTGATTGTATGACATGATTGAATGTAAAGAGAGAAAAAAAGAGAAAATGATTGAAAACTAAGATTCTGTGAATAAAGACAGCTTGCAGCCTGCTTGAAGAACGCAACGTAATTCTTTTGTCTTTATTTTCCCCTGTAAAATACAGGACTGATCTTCTGTTACTTGCCTCTCATCTTGAGGCCTGTAACATGAACAGCAAAGGCACTTTTTATAATATTATTGACCTAGGAATGTGGGGGGGAACCCGGGGGGGACGGTGGCCATGAGAGCAGGGGCCCGTTCTTCGCTGCTTGCGGCTTTGATTTTACTTTTTTCCTTTATGAACTTTGGGCCCCCTCCCAAAAGCTTTCAATAGCTTACTTTAGGGGACCCATTCATGCCAAAGGACCATTATAAATGTCTGAATGGTCTCAATTGTATACGTTTATTTTAATGGCTATGTATGAATAAACTAAACTTGAAACATGAAACTTGAAACATATTCACGTCACTTTAATGATTCATGTTGGCACTTAAAAGCTTACCAACAACGAATTGATATCCTCCAATCATCCACACAGATCATTTTAAATTATTTTCCTTCGCGAATTACAGGACTGTCTCAGAAAATTAGAATATTGTGATTTTCTGTAATGCAATTAAAAAAAACAATAATGTCATACATTCTCGATTCATTACAAATCAACTGAAATATTGCAAGCCTTTTATTATTTTAATATTGCTGATCATGGTTTACAGCTTAAGAAAACTCAAATATCCTATCTCAAAAAATTAGAATATTCTGGAAATCTAAATCTTAAACTGTAAACCATAATAAGCAATATTAAAATAATAAAAGGTTTGCAATATTTCAGTTGATTTGTAATGAATCCAGAATGTATGACATTTTTGTTTTTTTAATTGCATTACAGAAAATAAAGAACTTTATCACAATATTCTAATTTTCTCGGACAGTCCTGTATATTAGATGCGATTATAAAATAATCAGTTTTTTTTCTTTTTCTCGGTTTTGTTGTGTTTGTTTCGTCCCTTCCGGGCCGCGGCAGCCCCGTATCAGGCCGTGTCAGGGGTTTCCTCTGTACTGCTGCAGTTTCATGTCAGGACAGGAGAAAACAGCCTCGCTCCGACCGCAGCGCTCCCAGCTCCGCATTAATGCCCCACAAGCAACATGACGTCTGCCGTGCGCTGCCTGGCCACCGCTCTGGTGCTGTTGTGTTTTTATTACGGAGAAGCTGAATCCAAAAAGATTTTTAAATGCCCTTCAGGATGCACCTGCTCCAAAGAGAGCATCATCTGCGTCGGTGCCGCGCAGATCCCCCGGACTATACTACCGAATGAGATGAACTCACTGTGAGTATATATGGAATCTTTAAGCAAAAAGAGTTTGGGCTTAAATAGACCACAAAACACTTAATAATATTACTACGACTAAAGGATGATTTATGGTTCCGCGTTAAACCGACGCAGAGCCTACGCTGTAGGGGGTGCGCGTCGCCGCGTACCCTACGGCGTAAGCTCTGCGTAGGTGTAACGCAGAACCATAAACCAGCCTTAAGATTGGGTGCCTTTCATCTGAGTTGCTTCTTGATGTTTTTTTTTTTTTTTTTTTTTTTTTTTTTTTTTTTTTACAGTGTATTAACGTGTCCTTTTTTTGTGCTTCTCCCAACAGAAGCATAGTAAACGGATCCATTGCGGAAATCACTGAAGGGGTGTTTTCACTTATGCCTTCTCTTCAGCTGCTGTAAGTGCCTTTAATATTGCTCGGAAACGTTGTTTCTTCATAGATTATTGATATTAATGTGCTTTGCTGATCAGACAATGCAGCACAAACACAACGAATGGTAGGGGGTTTACATAGATTTGATAATGCAAACTATTTGTAAGCCATGGTATGTTAAAAAACTTTTTTTTTTTTACATACCCTACTCTTAACCTCTTGCCAAGAACCACTTAATTTATCACTCCTTGCAATTTATAGTATGTTTTTTGTTTTGTTTTCATCTTTGTTTTTTTTTGTCTTTGCTTCTTGTCTAGATACATCTGTTACTTTTCCAATATATCCATTATTTTTCAATGTTTGAACCCAAATTATTAGTTTTGTTTTGTATAAAACCTCCTGAGTCGAGGTTCATAATAGGGTAGGCATAATAAGCCTTGGCTTCAGCCTATACCTTTTTGGTGCCATTTAATATATTGGACCTTTCTTTATGTTGTATTATGTTGTACCCAAATGGACCGAAATAAAAAAACTCAAAATCAAACTATTTGGTTGTGATTCCCTGAGTTGGAGAATAAGCAAAACAACCAAAGGTTCAGCTTCATTTCACAGTTGGTTTCT
This sequence comes from Cololabis saira, assembly GCF_033807715.1. NCBI lineage: Eukaryota > Metazoa > Chordata > Actinopteri > Beloniformes > Belonidae > Cololabis > Cololabis saira. The sequence goes on along the minus strand of NC_084587.1, from coordinate 10,797,804 downwards.
CTTTACAGGCTTCTCAATGCCAATTCTTTGACTACAATTAAAGATGACGCCTTTTCTGGTCTTTCCCACCTTGAGTATTTGTAAGTATCAGAAGGCAAACAAATCACAGACGTACATTATTTTCTTTTATAAATTCACTGCATTTGTGCACGACTATTCACAACCCTGAGCTACCCATGTCAATCACTAAAGCCACATTTGCTATCTGATGTGTCATAACTGTGTTGTATTTCTTTGTATGTTCACAATGGTAAACTACAGGTTTATTGAAAGAAACAAGATTAATACAATCACCAAAAATGCTTTGCGGGGTCTGCGAGCTCTGACTCATCTGTAAGTCTGGTTTCCTTCTCTTTACCAATTGCAAAGAGTATCACATTTCATATTTCCTAGGGAGGAGAAAATGATACAGCAACTTTAAAGAGAGATTGAGGAAAGGCAGGAACTGATTTTTATTGTCTCCCTGTGCGTCTGGCTCAGCTCCCTTGCAAATAACGAGATGAGGTTTCTGCCAAGAGATCTCTTCTTCGACTTGGATTCATTGCTGGAACTGTGAGTAAGCAGTTGTGGTGTCAGCAGTGTGTGTGTGTATGTGTGTGTGTTTGTGTGTGTTTCTGAGAGAGAAATAGGATACATCTCCTTTTTCCATAATGCTTTCCAAAGTGAACTGACTCAGACCTAGACATTTGGCAATGATAAATCAATAATAGTGTGATATAACTATTAAAAAAAATTCAGTTAAACACAGGAAAACCTTTGCATTTTTTTCTGCACATGCAGTTTCTCATTTGTCTTTCACTGCTGATGATTCTTGCTTTCATGCATCAGGGATCTGCGAGGAAACTCTTTCCAGTGCAATTGTGAGAACAAGTGGTTGATGACCTGGCTGAAAAACACGAATGCCACAGTATCAGATGTCATGTGTGCAGGCCCCAGTGACATGAAGGGCAAACGACTCAATGACCTTCCTATTCCTCCGGGTGAATGTATTTCTACAGGTAAAGAGCAAGTGCATCATCAAAGGCGCTCATGAGTACACTAGTTATTCATTTCATTTAATTTCATTTCTCATTTATTTGTTATAGAGGGAAAATGTACATTAATTAACATTTTAAAAATGTAAATGCACCCAATTGTAGCCAAAAGGCTAATTTCCATTGGCAGTCCCACTGTCAGAAGGAACACAAGGCGTAGTAGTAAAAGCAAAAAATGAAATTATTGCCAGAATTGTCAGGATAAAGAAAAGTACATTAGTGAAATGGTTTAATAATTTAACAGCACATGAGCATGTATGATTTTAGGCCCAAAAAAACAAATAGAATCAATGTATATTAATAACTATTCCTCTAAAAAGCTTTTTGTAGACATAGACATAGGGTCCTTTTCTTCATGCTGTAAAAAATCTTTACAAACCTTAAAATATCCAAACTTCAAACATGTTTTAAAGTCAATTGCAGATCTGAAATACAAAAAATTAAGATGACAGGACAAAACATGAAAAATACTTGGCTCACACTGGTGTGGTCACAAAAAGATATTTGATATATCATTTCAGATCTGCAATTGACTTTAAAACATGTTTGAAATTTGGATATTTTAAGGTTTGTAAATTATATTACATACGTATATTTGATGATGAAAAGTTCTAACAGTTCTAACATACAAGTTCTAATACTTGTATGTTTCTAAAGTGTCCAATGGGACACCATTATGAATGTGTCAGAGTATACTTGCTCCGGATAGCATGTATACTGTATCACAGTTTTTCAATCTTTTTAGAGACATGGCACATTTTTTTAGAATAAAAAAAAAAAAATCCCATCATACACTACCCAAAAATGTTCATTTTGTCACCATCGCCTCTTGCATGCATCACCGTTGTCTTCTCTTCTACTGGCATGGAAGTATTTCATTACTCTGCTAGTCACTAGACTTTAGGGACAGGCACTGAACAGTTGTTTGCAGTAATGATACATTTTTTTGGACTAACACTCATGAAACTAAGACCTAATGCTCTCCCAGCAAAACGGTGATGAGCAGTGGTTGAAAATCATTTCTGGATATGGTAAGGCCGCTGCTGCAAAAAAGTGACCACTGATGAGGGTTTTGCAGTACTTGAAACATTAATGTAAGAAGTTTGGTCTCTGATACCTGGATCTGCAAAACTAGCAGTTTGTGTTTTTGTCTGCATTTCACAGACTTTGTGCGTCATCAGTCCATTCCCATTCAGTCCATGTCATCGGACATCTTCTCCTTTAAAGAGGACATCTTTGTGGCGATGGCTGCCCCGAACTCCAACAGCTGCGTGGTCATGGAATGGGATCACATTGAATTGAATTTCAGAAAGTTTGACAATATAACAGGTTTGACAACACTCAGTAATTCATTCTGTCTTTCATTCAATACATGCCATGAAAAAAATAGGAAAACAAGGATTCTGTGCATAGTCAAAGCCCAATGTACCTACAACTTTCATGAACCGTCAATGACATTCAAATCTTCAAGACTACAGGATCATAAATGTAGAGATGTATTGCTTTATATTCAATAGTATGCATTCATTTATTCTGAGGCAGTTCCACAAGTATTGTATTTTTGTGCTAGAAATACTGCCTGCACTAAATGTGCAACACAGTTTGTTCTTCCCTTGCTCGTGGGTTCTGCAGGCTTTTTGGAAGAGTTAGGGAAGCCAACACAGAGCCCAAAAGTCTTAAAAGTTTTAAAAACTTGTCATGGGACTTTGTTAGAATATTAGACTTGACTTACAACTTACAATGAGCCAACTTGGATGGAAGCCTAAAATGGAGATTTCTTCCTCTAAGTGCTCAATAGAAGCCTTAACTTTGGTTGTATAAATCAAATAAGCCGAACATAAAGAGATAATTGCCCTACCCGGCAGCACTCTGAGCATTACCTAGGAAAGTGGAAAAACCATAGCTGTGCGGTATGAGCGGTATGAGTCAATGTAAAAGCACAACTGATGTCTCATTGTGTCTAAACGTCTTTCAGGAATTCGTTTTTTACTCTATTTTATATTACACTCAAGTTGCATATATGCTTTAATGCACAAAGAGCACATTGTATTTCTCACACAGTACATTATGGTACAACCCCCTGTCTAAAACATCATTATAGCTCCTCGTTTATTCTAATGAAAGGATAGGGTTATTGATGGTCTGCTCACCTGTAAATAACAGTGGAGGGCAAGACAGATGCTCATTCTTTGTTTGAAGAGGCAAATATTCTTTTACTTATTTTAGAAAAGTGAGGCAAGAAGAGTACAGATATGGGTGTATCAAGAATCCTACAGCATGAGGGAAAAAATATCTCCCTCTAGTGCGGTTTTTAAGACCTTTCCATGCACTGATACAGCTACGTAACACTTAGAGAATGAATTAATGCCATTAAACAATGTTTAAGGATGAATATCTTCATGAATAAGATAATTTGGATGAGAAATGTTGAAGTTGAAGTTGAATGAAGTTTATTCAGTCATGACAACACAAAACACAACACCAAAAAAAACATTGTGCACAGCATTAACATTTCATACAAAACCAAAAATGTGTTGAACAATGACTGAAAAGGCATAGGCTGAAGCAAACTGCTTATAAAAGCCTATCCTATAGTACCAACTTTCTTTTTGTGGCTACCGACCTCCAGAAAACCAAAAAGAAAATAGAAAAGCAAAGAAACAACAGAAAAGCAAAGAAACAACAAAAGGCAAAGAAACAATAGAAAAGCAAAGAAACATTTACAGATAGTCAATTGCACTTATAAGCTTTAAAAATAGCTTTACAAACCATTTTCTTAAAAACCAAAAGAGAATGACATGTTTTTAAATTTATGTTGGCATCATTCCAGAATTTAACTCCAGTAATGGAGACACGTCTCCTTTTCATACCTTTTTTAGCTTTTTGTACAGTAAAATTGCAGACACCTCTAAGATTATAGGGAGTTTCCTGAATTGAAAAGAACCTCTGTATTGAGTCAGGGAGCATTTTTGATTTTGCTCTGAACATAATTTGCATGATTTTATAATAAAACAAATCATAAAATTTAATAACATGAGAATTTAGAAAAAGTGGATCTGTGTGAGCGTAGTAATCAGCCTTATTGATGATACGTATGGCTCGTTTTTGAAGTTTTATTATCGAATTTAAGGTGGTTTTAAAGGTGGATCCCCACTATTCCACACAGAAGATAAATAGGGAACAATCAATGAGTAGTAGATCAAATGCAAGGCCTTGGAATTCAGTACATTTCTGGATTTATACAGGATTGCGAGTGATTTTGAAATTTTTCCTTTAATGTATTCAATGTGTTGTTTCCATGTCATAGCAAGCTAGGTTGAGAAGTGCTAAAAGATGGATTTGTTGTTGGTTTTTGGTCTTTTCATACAAAATATGAAAATCATCTGAAAAAGCTTCATATTCTGAGTTGTATCGCCACTAAAAGCTTTTTGTTTTCTTCGTAGGGAAATCCGTTGTTGGATGCAAGTCAGTTCTGATTGAAAACCATGTGTTGATGATAGTCACCCAGCTCTTTGGAGGTTCCCACATTTACAAGCTTGATGAACAACAAAATAAGTTCACCAAGTTTCAAACAATCGAGGTCTTCAACATCTCAAAACCGAATGACATTGAGACCTTTCACATGGACGGTGACTGGTATTTTGTGATCGTGGACAGCTCAAAGGCAGGCATGTCTACCCTCTACAAATGGACTGACCAATCAGACCGCAACGAGACCGGTTTTCATTCCTACCAGTTTCTCCATGAATGGTTTCGTGACACAGATGCCGAGTTTGTCGAGGTGGATGGGAAGAGCTATCTAATTTTAGCCAGTCGCTCCCAGGCGCCCGTTATCTACCTGTGGAACAAGAGCACCCTGAAGTTCATACTTCACATTGAAATCCCCAAAGTTGACGACGTGGTGGCAGTGAAAGCTTTTCGCCTGGAGGGTGACTTGTATCTGGCCCTCGCCTGTTACATCGGTGACTCCAAAGTCCTCAAGTGGGCCGGTAAAGTGTTCACTGAGGTGCAGGCTCTTCCCTCTCGAGGAGCAATGGTCCTCCAGCCTTTCACCTTCGAGGACAGACACTACCTTGCTCTTGGTAGCGATTACTCTTTCACTCAGATCCACCTCTGGGATGCCGAGACCAAAACATATCACAAGTTCAAGGATATTTATGTGCAGTCACCTCGGTCATTCACTGTGGTGACCACTGACCGGAGGAGTTTCATCTTCTCCTCCAGTCTCAAGGGGAAATCAATGGTTTTTGAGCATATATATATAGATCTAAGCTTGTAAATGACTGATCACAGTAATGTGTGTATGCTACAAAGGAGTCTCGTGTGCTAAATAATCTTACTTATGCAGCGCAATATATGATTTTTCTTAAGGCAAAAAGTTTTGCAAGGTTATGCAAATACTAGAAATGTAAAGCAGCGTAGAAGAAATGACTGATACAATACCAGAGCTTGTTAACTTGAAGCTGAGGCCTGAAAAACTGATCAAGGCATTGTTTGAAATGAAGTTGCATGAAAATAATGCTGTGACAAATCTGGCATATACTTAAAAATGTTGACTTATTCTAATCCTGACAATCTAACAATGCTTGAGGAGAAGAGTGCTTATTTATGCAATGGCTGTTAGAGTATATAGCATGACCATCCAATACAGGTAGTGAAAAACGTATAAGCTCCAAGTCCATCATATGTGAATCTTTATGCTGCGCCTGGAAGATTAAAGGAAAATGATGGAGTTAAAATGGCCCTAAGTCTAATATTAGCTTTTAAAACATTGTAAACATTCATTAAATACTAAAATACTGTAATTTAGGCAATTTTGAGTGAGAACAGAATATTTGTTTGCTGCAAAATGGAAATTATTGTTATCCCTGGGAGTAATCAGCCTATTAAAATAAATCACTATTGTAAGCCTTGGTGTCCGTACAGCTAGTGTATAAAAATGACATTTTGGACCGGCCACTTCTATTTGCTGCGGTGTTAAGTCTGTACAAGTCATCCTTCAATGTTACTCAAACTGGTGTAAATGCACAGACAGAAGACATTGTATGAACAAACCCGGAGCCGTGGCCTATTTTTAAAAATGCTGTAAAATGAGTAGTTATCAGAGAAGATAAATCCATCTCATCCAACTAACCTCTGTGGTATGGCTGGCAATTAAAAAGGGCAGGTTTCTTTTCCATCAAAGGATAACAGGATACAGAACATAAATATGAGTTCACATGTGCAGTATTCATAGCTAGTTTGCATATATGCAGCTTAGTGTCTGATTAATAGAAGCAGAAGACCTACTGTTAGTTCCTATGCAAAAAGTGTTCGTTACAGTGACATATTATGTCAGTTTTATAAAGCCTGAAAAGCTGCTTTGATGACAATATTTTCAAATGTGTTTTTGTTTTTTATATATGTTTTAAATGCTTTTTATTCCCTGTTGAAATTTGTTTAAGGTTTGAAAAAATTGTTCTTTTTTCAAACTAATAACAATAGAATGATGTCTTAGTTAAGCTGTATCATTTTATAAACAATTTATTTGATTAAATGCATCAAATACTATCGAATACAAGTTATGTTTTTCATCATCTATTCAGATGTTGGGAAAAAAATATCAATTCATGCCCTTCTCACAGCAGTTCTCTTATGACTTACAACTAAACCAATGCCGAGGTAATAATAAAGAAGTGGGTTTTCGCTCATATAGAACTTCTAACGTAATAATGTGCTCACAGGGATCCATTAAAGACCATTGAACCAACTCTATGTGCGTGGCTCTCAACCACGGCTCACTGTGGCGATCACGGGTGAGTGTTGTCATATGGCTATAACAGGGGTCGGTAACCCGCGGCTCTAGAGCCGCATGTGGCTCTTTAGCGCCGCCCTAGTGGCTCCCTGGAGCTTTTTCAAAAATGTTTGACCTTTTTTCTTCTTTTTTTTTTCCTTTTTTTTCCCCTTTTTTCTGTTTTTTTCTCTTTTTTTCTTTTATTTTTTCTTCTTTTTTATCTTCTTTTCTTCCCTTTTCCTTTCCTTTTTTTTATCTCGACATTTTGACTTTTTTCTCGAAATTTTGACCTTTTTCTTGACATTTCGATTTTTTTCTCATCATTTCAACTTTTTTCCTCGAGATTGTACTTCAACATTAATCTCGATATTTCTACTTTTTTCTCAACATTTTGACTTTTTTCTGGACATTTCGACTTTTTTTTTTCGACATTTCGACTTTTTTCTCAAGATTGTACTTCAACATTAATCTTGACAATTTCAACTTTTTTCTCGACATTTCAACTTTTTTCTGTGCATAATGAAAAAAAAAATATATATTTCCCCAGTTCTAACTAATATAGCTACATGCAGCATGTGTTGCCTTCATTCTAAGGCTGATACAAGACTCTTCATTTTTTGCGGCTCCAGACATATTTGTTTTTTGTGTTTTGGGTCCAATTTCAACATTTTGGGTTGCCGACCCCTGGGCTATAAGTACCGGGGACTTCCTTATTTATTTAAACTACTTTGAAAATTAGATTGCACAAACGGATATACTTGAACGTCTTAGCTGGGTTGATTACTGAAAAGGCTCAAAACATGAATCTGAGAGAAACGCTGGAATTTATATGCCCTTGCAATACTATAGTTTGTCCTACATCCCCTATGATCTTTGCAGACAACAAAGAGAGAATGAACGGTGCAATGCACAACATGAGCAAGAGGAAACTGATTTGCTGGAAGCAGAAAACATGAACTTGGATGACCAAAGAAGATACTTGGAACCCATACGGCAAAATATAGATCTAGAAAATACTGAAATGGAACTAATTACGATGGAGAACCAGAAAAAAAAATGGAAATTGAGCAAAGAAATGTTTTTGACATTCAAATAAATCTGGTGGAAGACCGCAAAGAACATGAGGGAAAAATGAAAAAGTCAAAGACATGAGACAAAGATTGAAATGGAGGAAGGTCTTCAACAACTGCAGAGAGAGAAGGGAAGGGGGCTACAGGTGAAAAACATTTTGCATAATAAAACATAATAAACAACTTGAAGAGAGTTGGGCAGATTTGGAGGAGCAAAAATTTAGAGAAGGAATATCTGATGGAGCAGTCGCTCGCTTTAGACGATAGTCTCAGGGGTTCACAGGTCATGTGTTTTTCTGAGCTGGTCCCAAGTCCAGATAAATGCAGAGGGGGAGGACAGGTATCTGACCTAAAACATGCAGACCATAAGATCAATGAACCCAAGCTCCATGGAGATCGGTCAAGGCCCGGGTCAACAGCACCAGTCAATTATGATTGGAAACCAATGAAAAAATCTGCAAAATATTCTTTTCAACCTATAAAAATCATTCTCCATTATATTATTTTGTCTGTAGCATTGTAGCTCAGAATAATAATAATAATCAATTTTATTTATAGAGCGCTTTTAAAAGATCTCAAAGACGCTTGGTGCCGAGTTTCCTTTTGTTTACTTCTTGTATGTAGCTCAGACCAAAATATATTTATTTGCAGTGTTTTACAAGTTTACAAATCTCTTTGCACCATCAGAAATATGTCTCTGGTAGTGGGAAAAGCAAATTCCTTCATTGGATTAATTTTGGCATGGCTAAGATGCCATGAATGAACTAGTTTGTCAAAAATTAAATAATATCATGTCTTGGAATATTAGCACAGATGAATTATTACTATGTTACATTTCTAATGCACTTTACCAATGACTTACTGTTTAACAAGCCAAGTGAAAAAATATAACCAACACCAAAGTATAACATACATACATAACAGAACATGGCATACAACAAGCTGAAAAGGAACAAAAAAAATCAGCATGGAGAAAATGAAAATGAATACAACTTGAGTATTCCCTTACACAAAATGCCAGGGATCTGTTAGAAAATAAAAGGAAAGTACACCAGGTTTATACAAATAAATTAAACTATTTGAAAAGTCGAGAGGTTTTTAAGGCTTTCTTTGTGCCGTTATCGAGGAAATGTAATGTTACATATAACATTAATTCTGTGGAATTGATTAGAGAATTTGGATTTATGTATGAGAAATTTTGACAAAATAAATAGAAGGTTAATTATATAAAAGTGAGGTGTTTCCTTCTGTCACAAGCTGTATGACCAAATAAAACATTTTCCCAAAGTAAAAAAAATATAACAAAACGTGAAAGTTTAGTCCAGAGACGTTTTGTACATGGGCAATAAATACCAAAATAAATGTATAATTGTTTCCCTGTGGACATCACAAAAAGTGATCACTTTTAAGTCTATGTAGGTATCATAGTGGTTAAAAAACCTCGTGCAGAATTCTCAATGAAATTCCCTTAACTGTATGGGTCAAAAAGAAATTGTATGGCGAAAGCCACACTTTATTCCAATAAATACTATACTGTTTACTGAAGCGTACTCCTAAATTAAATACTTACCTGCTGTACTCTACTGCCCTTATTTTTAACATCTTGTGCTTTTTATTATTTTACCTCTTTTCTTATCATTTTATTTCATTTATTTGTTATTTAAGCGTACTCTTAAATCAAAATACTTTCTGAAAACCGTGAATGAGATGTGTACCTGCGGTACTCTACTGCCCTTAGTTTTCAGCAACTTGTGCTTTTTATTATTTTACCTTCTTTTCTCATAATTTTATTTCATTTTATTTGTTATTTACTGTCTAATTATGTCTTGCCGCTTTTAATGTTGATGTAAAGCACTTTGAATTACCTTGTGTTGAATTGTGCTATATAAATAAACTTGCCTTTTTTTTCTAAACTTTATTTAAAAGAATTATCACAGAATAGTATACAGGAACAGTATACAAATAGAATACAGAACATGTGCCAGGGGTGATGTTCGTTATTCAAGAAGATTATACATATTACACAAGCCTTTTCATTTGTTGATTTAGTGATTAGTTTTAAGTAAAGTTCCATTTCTTTCTGGAAAACATAAAAGCAAGAGGTTTTCTTTGAACATTTACTCTTATGAATATGAAATTTGGCAAGAAATAAAAACAGAATTATCAAAAAGTAACATTTTCCTTCTTTCTTAGGGTAACAATGGAAACCAAAAACAAAATTTTCCCAATGTAAATTAAAATCTAAAGTGAAAGAGTCAATAATAAATTAGCTAATATCAACGCCGTCGATTTAACGCGGAACCATAAATCAGGCTTGAGAAGAGGGTGGGTTTGTTTAACGACCGTCAGTGAATGCGTCGTGACGTCACACCGACGTCACGTGTGCGGAAGTGATGTTCTCCGTACTTCTCCAGCAGATAATCCGTGTTGGCGTTTTCGGTGATCTAAAATGTCTCTAAATTCAGCAACGCAGTGATGCTTAGGTGAAACTCAACTAGCGTTTTCTTCAACCTTACACCTGCTGCAAGGTGAGATGGATCCGTCCAGGAGGAGGAGCGAGAGCGACTGGCAGGCGCTGCTCAGCGAGGTGAGAGCCGTGAACCTGATTTATGGTCCCGCGTTAAATCGACGCAGAGCCTACACCGTAGGGTACGCGGCGACGCGCACCTACGCCGTTGGCTCTGCGTTGGTGTAACGCGGAACCATAAATCAGCCTATACAATCAAAACAAGACGGAGAAAAGAGAGTGAAAATATCCACTAAAACACTCTAGTCCTTTATTTTCTGTAATGCAAAAATGTCATACATTCTGGATTCATTACAAATCAACTGAATTATTGCAAGCCTTTTATTATTTTAATATTGCTGATTATGGTTTACAGTTTAAGAAAACTCAAATATCCTATCTCAAAAAATTATAATATTCTGGGAATCTTAATCTTAAACTGTAAACCATAATCAGCAATATTAAAATAATAAAAGGCTTGCAATATTTCAGTTGATTTGTAATGAATCCAGAATGTATGACATTTTTGTTTTTTTTAATTGCATTACAGAAAATAAAGAACTTTATCACAATATTCTAATTTTCTGAGACAGTCCTGTATAATGTTCTTGTGAAATATTCACGTCCCCCTCTATTTTGGCAATGACAAGCGCTTCGTATTTGAACAGAAACAGTTGAAATGTTGTGGTGAAACCTCAGCTGGAATCTCAGCTATGCGGTTTCTCTGAACTTGTTCATGCATGAGGAAGCAGATTATTACACATTATTACAGTTTCCTTGTGTCGGATTATTACAATTTCCTTGTGTCGGATTATTACAGTTTCCTTGTGTCAGATTATTACAGTTTCCTTGTGTCAGATTATTACAGTTTCCTTGTGTCAGATTATTACAGTTTCCTTTGGTCAGATTATTACAGTTTCCTTGTGTCAGATTATTACAGTTTCCTTGTGTCAGATTATTACAGTTTCCTTGTGTCAGATTATTACAGTTTCCTTGTGTCAGATTATTACAGTTTCCTTGTGTCGGATTATTACAATTTCCTTGTGTCAGATTATTACAGTTTCCTTGTGTCAGATTATTACAGTTTCCTTGTGTCAGACTATTACAGATTATTACAGTTTCCTTGTGTCAGATTATTATAATTATATTATTAACGCCCACCCACCCCTATAATCCATCCGTCCACTCATCCCTATTTAGGGTGTTTGGGGTCTGCTGGAGTTTATCCCAGCGCTCTTTTGATTTGATTTAATTTAATTTTGTACATGTTAAAAACAACAGTTAAAGAGAAGATAAGAAAACAAAACAACAAAACAAAGAATTTCATACTTTAACACTTAATATCTTAATTTACATGTGCAAAAATGAGTAGGAAGAAGTGTACATTTATTTAATCCTAACCCCATTCACTAATCATTTATTAACATGTATTTATAATAACTATACTATAATTATACTCACACACTTACCTATACACATAGTTGAGTATTTCTATATATTTGTACACACATGCCCATATAAATATTTATATAAATATACATATTTATACCATACTATCTCTATATTAACATCTGCTCTATATCTATGTATATATCTACTTACACACGTATTCACACACATGTAATACACATATACATACACATAAACCCATACATACATCTGCAGGCCCCTAGAGGCCGCTAAACCCCGTCCTCTCTGTACCTCGTGAATCATGTTTTTATATTTGTTTTTAAACTGGTTAATGTTTGGACATTGTTTTAATTCTGAATCCATTCTGTTCCATAGTTTAACTCCACTGACTGATATTGAAAATCTTTTCATTGTTGTTCATGTTCTGCGAGTCCTAAAATTTGAAATACCCCTTAAATTATATCTCCCCCCTCTGTCATAAAACATTTCCTGTAAGTGAGATGGTAATAAATTGTTCCTAGCTTTATACATGAATTGCGCTGTTTGGAATTCCACTATGTCAAAAAATTTGATTATTTTAGAATTGAAAAATAATGAATTGGTGTGTTCACGAAAACCAGCATTATGAACTATCCTTATGGCTCTTTTCTGCAGTATGAATAGTCTTCTGGTGAAAGGCAGGGATTCACCCTGGACAGGTCACCAGTCCAACCCAGGGCATTCTGGGAGTTTACACTACCTATTTTATTTTCTGATTTAGCTGATTAAATGGTTAATTATAAACAAAGAAGATAAAAATAGGAGATGGTTGGAGCCAGAACAGGTGGCACTAACAATATGAATGCCTGGTAAAGAGATAGTTGTTTGTATCATATAGTCCTAACTGCTGAATTATAATATGTAATTCATTTTTTACAAAGTATAACAATGACCTTTTAACATTCGTTCTCATGAGCAGTTCCCAGAGGTGTCAAGTAACGAAGTACAAATACTTCGTTACCTTACTTAAGTAGAAATTTTGGTTATCTATACTTCACTGGAGTAATTATTTTTCAGACGACTTTTTACTTTTACTCCTTACATTTTCACACAATTATCTGTACTTTTTACTCCTTACATTTTAAAAACAGCCTTGTTACTTTAAATTAAAATTTTTATTTAATTCCGGCCTTAAAAACAAACTATCCAGTTAAATTGCTCCATCCGGATAGAGTGAATTTGGTTGTGGTTGTTTCAGATGTTCTTGTCCAGTTTTGTTCTTACATCCGTTCCCTCAGATTCCTGCAACTAAACTTGGATGTACATTCCAATAAAGGTTAGGATAAATGATAACATGCCTCTGAAGTTTGACTTTTTGCACCATTACAATACTTATAGGCAACTAGTCATCATATCTCCTGCTCTCTGAAACACATGTTAATGCTCAATAGTACACATATATGGTTCTTTAATATATTTGCATTATACTAAGATGCATTCATTTTCAATGGCTTTTGTCCTTAATGGCTTTTTTCCCCCTTACATTACTTTTACTTTTATACTTTAAGTAGTTTTGAAACCAGTACTTTTATACTTTTACTTGAGTAAAAAACTTGAGTTGATACTTCAACTTCTACAGGAGTGTTTTTAAACTCTAGTATCTATACTTCTACCTGAGTAATGAATGTGAATACTTTTGACATCTGGCAGTTCCTGGTTTGCAAGCGGAAGTTGGAGAGCAAGACAGAAGCTCTTCTGATCCTGTCCAAAGAGCTGGACACCTGCCAGCAGGAGAGGGATCAGTACAAGCTGATGGCCAACCAGCTCCGCGAGCGACATCAAGCGCTCAAGAAGAAGTACAGAGAACTCATTGTAAGCTGAACTTGTACGCTTTCAAAGAGCCACGTAAATATTTGCAGCCACTTGGAGAACAGTGTTCATGAGCCGTCCGTTATTGTGTTGTGGAGAAATGATGATGTTCTGTCTCTGTAATTAACAGGATGGAGATCCGTCTCTGCCTCCCGAGAAGAGGAATCAAGTAAGTAATCATCCTACTTGTGTCGGTTGTGCAAAAAACTGCTTAAGAACGATGTGTTTCACACAACAGAAGCAAAATAACATGCACGTGCAGCATATTTGTGTTTGCTGACATGGATGATCTTTAAAGACCACTGTGTAGAAAAACATACAGAAGGGATGAGACAGGACTGATGGCGGTGTTTGACACGGATGAGTCATGCTGTCTCTTTACTTCGTACACATATTTTAGATGTGAAATACTCTTTTGTGCTGTTCAGAATGTGAAGATAAACTGATTTGACGGACAGTTTAACCTGTGGAGTTTGTTTTCTTGTCTTACTCAGGTGAATTTAGCCCAGCTGCTGAGGGACTCGAGAGAAAAGAGCGGTCGGCTTTCTGAGGAGGTCAAGGAGCTGAAGCAGCGGCTGCTCGAAGCTCAAGGTGATAACAAGGTAGAACATCAAACTGTTCATCATCACCATCATCACCAAACCGTCAACAGCGAGAAACTGTCTGCACAATAAGTGAGCCGTGTTATTGTGAGGGTGCGGTAATGAGATAATTAGAGAAAAATAATGTTTGTACCCAGTTGTCATGCTCAGAATCATTCTTTCGCCATCTGTCCTCAAGCTCCTACGAATGACCATCACCAAACAGAGGCTGGGAGATGAGGAGGTTGGGGTTCGACACTTTCCTGCACACGAGAGAGAAGATCTGGTGAAACAGCTGGAACAAGCTGGAGAACAAGTGAGGACCCAAGTCTCTATTTCGATTATCCAGCTGATGTTTCTCAGAGGTCTCTTTGCTGTCTGTTGTGACCTCATGACTTTACTGTAAGCTTTGATAGGACTGTTTAAATATGCAAGTTGGAACACGATAGAATATAAATAAAAACACATATAAATGTGTTGAATCAACCCTTATTGTATTCACAAGATAAAACAGCGAAAACATACCAGTATTTTTCCACTGGGGGCATTTACGATCCGTAGATACCCTAAAGCAGGGGTCGGCAACCCGCGGCTCCAGAGCCGCATCTTTAGCGCCGCGCTAGTGGCTCCCTGGAGCTTTTTTAAAAATGTTTGACCTTTTTTTTCCTTTTTTCTCTTTTTTTCTCCTTTTTTTTCTTTTTTCTTTTTTTTCTTCTTTTTCTCTTTTTTCTTTTTTCTTCTTTTTTTCCTTTTTTCTTTTTTTTTCTTCCTTTTTCCTTTTTAATCTCAACATTTCCACTTTTTTTCTCGAAATTTGGACTTTTTCCTGCAACATTTCTACTTTTTTCTCGACATTTTGACTTTTTTCTCAACATTTGTACTTTTTTCTCAACATTTCGACTTTTATCTCGAAATTTTGACTTTTTCCACAACATTTCGACTTTTTTCTCAACATTTCGACTTTTTCCTCGACATTTCGACTTTTTTCTCAACATTTTGACTTTTTTCTCGACATTTCTCCCAACATTTCGACTTTTTTTCTTGACATTTCGACTTTTTTCTCAACCATTCAACTTTTTTTTCCGACATTTCCACTTTTTTCTCGAAATTTCCACTTTTTTCTCAACATATGGCTCTTTCAACATTTTGGGTTGCCGACCCCTGCCCTAAAGGAAGCTGCCCCTTTTATGGACACAAACAGCCCCCCCATACCGTTACAGCTGTAGGCTTGTGAAGTAAGTGCTGATAACAACCGAGATGCTTTCTCACCTGTTTAGTTCTGAGAACACAACGTCCTCAGTTTTCCAAAAGAAATTTCAATTTCAATCTGTGTGACCACGGGACACTTTTCCACTTTACCTCAGTTCAGTATAAGTTAACTTCCACCCTGAGAAGAATCCCGGGAACTGTGTTCTTAGACAATACTGTCCAAAACTCTGTCTCCAGTGATTTTCATGACAAAATCAAGCCTGTTTTTGTTTCTCTTTTCAATGTTGTGATGGGACAGTGTAAGAAGAGATATTCAACGTATTTGCATTGTTTTTTAACTGATGAACATCATTCTGAGGTCTCAGCTACCTAGTAATTACCTAATATTTCTCATTACTTGACAAGTAAGTATAAGAGGTTATCTGTTCAGAACCACTTTCATGTTCATCAAACCAAAATTTTGGCAATGTTAAATATGTAGAACTGTATTATAATGAAAAGACAATTTGAGGATTTGTGTGATAGTTACCTCCAAACAGTCAGGTCACGAATCGAATTTCAGAAAGTAAAATATCTAACAAATAAACCAGCAATAGATTCTCTGTTTCAGTTGAAGGATTCACACTTTTCATAACGACTCGGCGGGTGTTGTCTGGCTGCAGAACGAGGTGCTGGAACACAGCGTGAAGTCGCTCACGGACGAGCTGCAGGACGTTCGAGCAGAGCGGGACGTCTTTCAGCAGAAGGCTCACCGGCTCAACGTGGAAATGAATCACATCGTGGGCAACGAAGAGATTCGGATTCTAGACATAGATGCACTCTGTGTGGAAAACAGGTTTATTTTACATTTGTACTTCAGTAGTTCCTTTGTGGATTATTGTTGGAATAATTATTATTTTAACTGAAGTCCTGCTTCCTGTTTCTCCGTTATTAGTTTGTAGATGGCCATAAGCCAGAGTTAGTGCCACTGTCCTGCATGTTTTACATGTTTCCCTGCTTCAGCACACCCTGATACAGATGACCATGTTGTTTACAGAGTTATACAAACCTTGATGACGAGCTGGTGATGACTATTCATTTGAATCACGCGTGTTGATTCAAGGAAACATCTAAAACATGTAAGACAGTGGCACTCGAGGAGCAGGATTACCCACCCCTGCTTTAAACTAGAGCAGGGGTCGGCAACCCAAAATGTTGAAAGAGCCATATTGGACCAAAAACAAAAAAACAAATATGTCTGGAGCCGCAAAAAATGAGAAGTCTCTGATAAGCCTTAGAATGAAGGCAACACATGCTGCATGTTTCTATATTAGTTATAACCGGGGGAAGATTTTTTTTTCATCATGTACTTTGAGAAAAAAGTCAAAATTTTGAGAAAAAAGTCAGAATGTCGAGATTATAATAATAATAATAATAATAATGACTTGGATTTTATATAGCGCCCTTCAAGGCACCCAGAGCGCTTTACAGAAATCATTATTCATTCATACACATTCTCTCTGGTGGTGGTAAGCTACATTGTAGCCACAGCTGCCCTGGGGCAGACTGACAGAAGCGTGGCTGCCATATCGCGCCTAACGGCCCCTCCGACCACCACCAACATTCATACACATTCATACACATTCATACACATTCACACAGGGCAAGGTGGGTAAGGTGTCTTGCCCAAGGACACTACGACAGCAAACTGGGACAGAGCGGGATTCGAACCGCCGACCTTCGGATCATTGGACGACCCGCTCTACCACCTGAGCTACTGCCGCCCAGATTAATGTTGAAGTACAATCTCGAGAAAAAAGTCGAAATGATGAGAAAAAAGTCAAAATTTGGAGAAAAAATAAATTTTGAGATTAAAAAGGAAGAAGAAAAAGAAGAAAAAAAGAAAAAAAATTTAAAAAAAAGAAAAAAGAAGAAAAAAAGGGAAAACAATTTTAAAAAGAAAAATAGAAAAAAAGAAGAAAAAAAGTAAAAAAAAGAAAAAAGGAAAAAAAAAGGTCAAACTATTTTGAAAAAGCTCCAGGGAGCCACTAGTGCAGCGCTAAAGAGCCTCATGCGGCTCTAGAGCCTCATGCGGCTCTAGAGCCGCGGGTTGCCGACCCCTGAACTAGAGGGTGCAACATTATGACGTGAATTTCAGTGGTTCAGTTCAGTTGTCTGCAGGTTTCTTTGGTGTTCATTTCTATACTATTAGCACATTTTTAGATAGTCCTCAGCTTAATGATTTCATTTCTCTCAGGTACTTGCATGAGCGGCTCAATCAGCTTCAAGATGAGGTCAGCCTGCTGAAAACCAACCTGGTGAAGTACAAGGTAGCTGCATTCTGTTTGGTTTACATATACAGTATATCCCAGTTTATACATTGTATGTGTGTTTTAATTGTTGCAATGCCTACAAATGATTTCAGAGTGCTTTGGAGAGCAGGAAGAACTCTAAAATCAGCGGCAAACCCAACAGCGGGGCTCTGACTGGGGTGCTTTCTGCTAAACAAGGTCAGAAAACAAACACAACTAACTAACTTTTTACACTCTTTGCATGGATTCAATTCAAATGCAGATTTACCAAAAACCCTTGAGATGTCCTGTCAGTGTTTTGCGGGTTAACTGTTAACTGTAATCACTGATGTGACTCCAGTGAAGGAGCTGCTCCTGTCGGAGGAAAACGGCTGCAGCTTACCGGTGACTCCTCAGTCCATCTCCGACCTCAAGTCTCTGGCCACCGCTCTGCTGGAAACCATCCACGAGAAGAACATGGTGATCCAACACCAACGGCAAATCAACAAGTATTATTCTTCACAGTCTCAGTTTGCTCAGATCAGCTCTCAATTTGCACAAATAAGTGTTGAACAGAAACTGTTGTATTTGTTACTGTTCCCGTCATCTCCTTTTCTTTCTTTGTTTTGTGAGGATTCTCGGTATTCGAGTGGCAGAGCTGGAGACCAAACTGAAAACACTGGAGATGTCGGGGTTGTGGAGACTCCCAGGTGGGTTCAAGTTTCTCAATAAGTACTATTAGGAACATAATTATGTAACTCTAACCTGTGATCTGTTCACTGTTTACAATGATTTATTCTCCTTTTCCTGCTCTTTTTCTTCTTGCTACCTGGAGGCCTGACTTATAATGTGTCTCTGGGATTTTGTGGAAGTATGTTTCTCTAATAATGATGCCGTCTACTAACTGAACTCTGAATTTCATCTTCGAATGTTCTCACATTCATTCAGTTTTGTAGTTTTTAAGAATTGTTTTTTACCTGAGAGGATAAAATCTTCTATTATGTCATGTTCTTGTGGTCACAGAAGGCAGAGATCTCCTGGTCCCTCGCTCTCAACAAGCTGAAGCGGCTGATTCTCCTGGACAGGAAGGTGAATTATCTGTGGAAATATTACATCCATCAGTCACCCACCTTTTTTCCGTGAGACAATGACTACGTTTACATGCAGTCAAAATTCAGGTTATTGCTAATATTCCGGTTACTGAAACATTCAGAATATTCCGTTTCCATGCGTGAGCAAACAGGGTTATCCCTGTAGACATGGTGATTAATCATTCGGGATATCTGGATCAAACCAGTGACGTGCGGAGAACGTGATGACGCAATTACCGTCATTTCCGCTTCTTCTTCCTGTATCAAAAATTCAAAACAAATGCTGCTTCGCGCAACTTTTAACTCACCTTCTTGTAAATCTGGCTATCCCGGTACTTTCTACCGTCTACAAATGCCAAAATGTTCATATCCTTCATTACATTTATGAAGTGATTAGTCTCCTCCTCACTCCAAAAGTGTGGCGTGGTCTTGCGTTTCGCCGTGTTTATAAGAACTTCCTGGACTCAAAAGTCCAGGATTCCTTGTGAACAGAACATGCGCAGAAAACAAATTCATGTTCCGTTTGATGGGATATTCCGTTTGGCGTTTACATGACCGAATATTCGGGTTTTAAATGTAACCCAGGGGTCATATTCGGGTTTTTAAAAACAAATTCGGGTTATTCAAAGGGGTTATTGGTGTTTACGATAAGATAAAGATAAGATAAGAAATCCTTTAATAGTCCCACAGAGGGGAAATTTCCAGATTACAGCAGCAAAGGGGATAGTGCAAAACACAAGAGGCATCAATATCACACAATAATAATAAAAACACTATAAACAGTATATACAATAATAACAATAAGAAGAAGGAGAATAAAAATAAGTAATAAGAAATACTAGTATATAAAAAAAATAACAGATGGATATTTACAGATGTTATTTACATAATTGCACGTTGCAGAGAATGATATTGCACATTATTTTCCGGTATGTACATTTATTGTCAGGTTGTTATGTATGTGGTCTACTGTGAGCAGTGCTGGTTGTGTAGTCTCACAGCTACATGGCCGTGCCAATTCGGGTTATTGCCAATATTCGGGTTTTAAAAGGGTTATTGATGCATGTAAACGCAGTCATTATTTCTGTAACGCCAGTCTGCTGTTGGTTCTTGCAGGTCTGGATGGTTCTGAACCGTCCGCACAGCAGAGCAGTCCTGAAGTTCTGAACCAAGTTGCCGAAACACCAGCAGTTCCTGATTGTCAAGAAGATGCTCCGACATCGTCCGACGTGGAAGCGTCGCACCAGAGCGCTTCACAGCAGCCCAGCGAGGATGAGCCGAGCAGCCCTCCGAGCGGAAGGCCGAGAAGCAGAGACGGTCATGAAAGTGATCGACCAGAGAGCACGACGGCGTGTACCGCTTTACCAACAGAAGACGCGCATCTGAGTGACTCTGCTCCTGAAGCGTTGGATCCGAGCGGAACCCGGTCACCATCCGATACCTGCCGACTTGGAGACGACTCCGAGCCAATGAGAGGAGGACAAGAAGAGCCAAAAGAATGTCCCGGGGAGGTGGAAGCTGTTGAGACTGTTGAGTCTTGTCTAACGGATGATAATATTGTCTCCACAACAACAGTTTCTGAAGAGCAGGAGGACATGGACTGAAATCAGGACACGCAAAGTCTTCCAGAAGCTAGTCGCTTGTCTCGTAACATTTAAGAAAAAAAAGACGCAACTGTGACCAAACAAAAGGGAACTTATTCTTATGTGCTCTCTGATATTTTCATGTACTTCCACCTTTAAAACGTCACCTAAACAAAGGACTTGTGCGACTGACACAACTGCTGCCTCCAGCGTCCGCGTGCAGCAGCTTCATTGTAGCACAGGCTTATTTTTACTTATTTCTTTTTTTAGTGCGTGTCTAAAAAATTGCACAAAAGGGCTATGGCTCTAATTTCTGTCTTAGAGATCAAGTATTTATGCTTTTGACATTCAGTTTCAGTGTTTAGCAGTCATTAAAATTGTTATTACCAAGAACCGGTCCGGAACTTAAATTTGGTCTTAATCGTGAAGGAGAGCATAAGATATGTTATAATTCTGCTGCTGCTGTAATTAGACATTTATACATTGAAAATGAATTTTGTTTCACGCAAATGAAATGAAATGATGACAAAGGTCAGTTCCTGTTGCCCGCTGCCTATTAAAGGAAAATGTCAGCATTTAAACGACCCAAAGTTTGTTATAAGATGGTAAAGAGTGTAATTTTTCATTAGGGACCAAAATGATGTCAACTGAATCAGTTTTGAGTGAGAATGAAATATGTGTTTGAAACAAAAAGGAATATTAAGTGTAGCACTTACAGCAAAATAAACTGCAATTTAAATCTCTGGCAAAACTTTCAAAAGCCACCCTACTTAGCTGACGGTGCGGAGAGGGCACCTACAGACAAATTACATTTATCTTAACTTTGTATTCGTACAGAAACCACTGTACAGACATCTCCGTTCATTTTATTTTGTCAAAAAATGTATAATTTATACAAAAAGGGCAACTGTTAGAAGCAGAGGCCAAGAAATCAGGCAGCAATCAAACGGAGATGCCTGCATGAAAAGTCTTTTTTTATGCACTTTTTGTACACAATTCAAGGTTGTTATCTTGGTTTTTCTGAGACACTCCATTTGTAACGACATTTTTATGTCTTGTTAAAGGTTAAAAATTTACCCGAGTGCTGACATCATTTTCAATTTTTTTGTAAGCACATATTTTCCTCACACAAAACTGCTTCAGTTCATGTCCTTTTATGTCCCTGATGAAGATTTACACACCTAACCATGTAATGATGGAGCCAAGCTTATCTTAACTGCAGAATGTTCCTTAAAGATGGCGCTAATTAAAAACAGATTGTCAGTTTTTCTGCGTCATCCTCCCACTTCTACGTGCTGCCTCTGTGACGTTAAAAACAAACTTACTGTATCTTGATAGTTACCGTGTCAACAAATGCACATCCAGCTGCTATGCACAGTGTTGAAACAAAGAAGCAGTTTTATTTTTATAAAACCTTACAAGCACATCAGAATAATCTGCATTAGTAGATAGATAAATGTGTCAATCATTCTGGTGGTTTGTCTAGAGAAGCTGCAGTCTGGAAAACTATACTTCACTGGAAACGATTTAAAAAAATGTATGTTGAACAGTGTGTGTCGAAACACTATTTGATTAAAAAGGTTATTTATTTCCTTTAGCTTAATTCATTGACATATTTATTTTAAAATAAATGCTTAAACGTTTACAAAAATTGCTGATGTCTTTATCCTCTTTTGTGTATGGTGAAAAAAAAGCAAACAAGACTTGTCATTGATGTATTTTTTAATGGAAAACTGCATCTACATAAGAAAACATACACATGATGCTCTGGAGTTATACAAAATCACCGCAGGACATGCAAATAATTTTAAATGCTTTGTTGGCGGTCTTTATTTTAATGTTATGTCAACTTTTTGTCATCATTTTTAACAAAGAATGCACTGACACTAACGGGAATGTCAGCTTTAAATAGGTTAAATGTCCAGAAGAGGAAGTATTTACTATGGAAAGTTTTGCAAGATGTGAACTGATTGATTTAATTTGACAGGAATTCCTATATGAATAATACTGACTGCCTCTGGTACTGCTTGTACTTTATATCCCAGAGACGGGGGGAGGAGATCCCGATAGTGCAGCAGGCGAGCCTTCGCCCTGCGTTCCCGTGCAGCAGGCTCCCGGTGTCGCCACCGAGCCCCAAGTCATCTATCTTTTCGTGAACCACCACAGCTCTACCAAACACCGATAGACCTCCAAACAGTGTTGCCTCAGAGTCAATCAACGCATGGACTTTTCCTTGCTGAGGCACGAAGTTACCAAAGTCCCCTGGGTGGTCAGGGTGGTTTACACCAAACGGGTTGTAGTGGCCACCAGTTGAGTCACATCCCTGGCTCAGGTCTCCGTACTGGTGGATGTGCACGGCTCTGGGCTCCGGATGACCGTCTTTTGGGAAGCCGTGGAACCGGAGAAGGATTTGGAGTTTTCCCTGAGCTTGATCCTGCTTAAACAGCACCTCGCCGCACAGTTTGGGGAGGCCCTCCGGGAGCGCAGTGCTGGGTTTCAGTAAGCAGGTTGCATACAGAGTGCCATTGTGTTGTGAGAACTCTGGTGGAAGGAAGGTTGAGGTACATTGTTGACAGGCTGCCAGCAAAACCAACAGAGCTGTCTCCAGTACGCTCACTACACTGAAACATACAGGAATCAGCAGAACAATTAGTATCAAACAAGCTGCATAAACCATCCTGAAACAGAAATTCTGAGACATTTTGAAGACTTCACATAAGTGTAAGAACAACACATTGGAAAAGTGTTTTGTTAGTACTGTGTTGTCCTGCAGCCCTGCTGGGAGGATATTATATCACTGAGGGAGGAGGGGCTTATTTTACCAGGATTTCACTCCATTTTTCTAAGCTACATTCTTTCTCTAAGCTTATTATTCTTTTATATATCGGATATTCTTATATTGCAAGAAGGGGCCGGACTAGATAAGCATTTGGTTCTTCCTGTCCCTTCTTGAACAAAACTGGTTGTGCTTTATTATTGTTGTTGATGTATGGTGTGTTTTTTTTTTATTGTTTTGTTCAAGATGAATAAAGATCAAATCAAATCAAATCAAATACATTAACCATGTTTTTGCAGGTTAAAACGTTTTTTTTTTCATAAAATGTATATATTAAAATAAAAATAAAAAAGCAGGGACACAAAGCTGGAATAGAGGATCTGCTGACTGCTATTTGCTGCTTATCTAAGATGTCCTAAACATTAAGTTTTTGTAAGATAAAAACGCAAACTGGGGAGATTTGGCACACTAGTTAATCACAAAAACCTTTCTGTAGCCTATATATAACCCATAACCAAGTAATTCAAAACTATGCACTTCCTTAACAAAAGATGACTACAGACTGTACTTCTTATCAGAACTGTGCATGAAAACTTGAAGAATTTTTGATAAGCAAAATGCACTTACCCGTATGGGCGCATGGTTACTATAAAGAAAGCACCTGGGATTAAAACGTTGAGTTTTTACTGTGGAACAACCGTTCAGGACTGATCCTCTGAAGAGTCACGGTGCAACTGTTTCAGAACAATTTGACTGCGTGTCTGTAGGCGTTACCTGCGGTGGGTTGGCCCATTTTAATTCATAATCTTTTTTTATTTTTATTTTGGTCACTCGGGACTTCAGGAACACGTGTTTTTTGTTCAATAAGCTTGCAAAGATATTAATCCGCATTTGAATAAAAGCTTAACCTAACCTATAACCATCACCTAGGTAGTAGCATCCATTTTTCCGTTATTGTTGTGAGACCCTGAAGGCAGCTTACTGGCGTTAGTGTTGAGTAACTGTAAAAATCTTACATTATAATTTCAGAGTTACCTCAAATTGTTATCATAGCACAAATGAATGTATGTCTTGACTGGCGACCTGCCCAGGGTCTAACCCGTCATGACAGTCTTAATATCTGTTGAATTTGTTTTGTAACTGACAAAATTAGTCTTTCCCTGAACATTGGACTTCGCGTGAGGAAAATAAACACAGAAAAACATGACATGTCAAATTGGTTGACCAAATAATAACCTTTACCCAGGTTAAGTCAAACTAGAAATTCAATAACCACTCAAAAATTGACTTTAAAGTAGTCAAAGGTAAATACAGTTATAGAAACAGAATGAGAAAAAAGAATAAAGCAGCACAAAGGGTGTCCACAGCATTTTAGAGACTGATTTGTTTGACGTGCAGTTTTTATCAACAAGTGCACATTATGTTCTGTATTGTATATTGTTCCAAAGACATACAGTATGCACATCTGTCTTCTTTTTTTTGACAGGTTTATGCATTTTTTTAAAAAGTTCATGGATTTCATTCATTCATTTTTTTTTTCATTTTATTCTTTATTTCATTCAAAAAACAAAACAATTTAATACAAACACAAATACAAATCTTCCTAACTTATGAATGAAAAGGGAGCAGAAAGAAGAAGAATCTTATCTGATCTGCCCCTTTCACAAATAACGTACATTAATAATAAAAAAAAACAACTAAGTGAATAAAAACAACAAAAATAAATTTAAAATAACATTAAATAAAATTACCACCGCCTACGGGTATGTAAATCAAACTCAAACTCATGGATTTTGTTTGAGTGTCTCAAAACTGCTTGTGGTTTCATCAGACCTGCCAAGCAAAACAGCCTGACAAGTTCATGCAAAACCAGCTTAGTCTTGAAGGCAGGAAAACCATCTCTGTGTCAGATGATATCGTAGGCTATAAAGATTACTGGATAAACCCGTAAGTTTTCTGAAAAGTGTTTTTAATAATGGTTTAATAATATTTTTGTATTATTATCCCAAATTAATAATATAATGGTTTAATCATTTCTAGAAAGCAATTTATTCATTAATATATGAATAACATAGTAGTGTAGCATTGTTATTAGAATTTTCCTTAATTCAATTTAGGTTTATTTATATAATGCCAAATTGTGAGAAATGTCATGTCAAAGCACTTCAATAATACAGTTCAACTTGTTCCAAAGTAGTCCAATTAATACAGCTGTTTAAAGCAGCACTATGTAACTTTTCCACCTTAATATATTTCCAGAGTCATTGTGATGGTACATCAACTTCCAACAGGTTTAATGAACCTCTGTCATGGTCTGAGGGGTCTGTATCGCCTCCACTGGCACTATGTAACTTTGAGGAGCATGGTAGGAACCCTTCCACACTAAAAGACTACAGTAAGTAAGTAAGTATGTTGGACTACTAATTTATGACGAAGTCCCTCTAAAAAGCGTGACAGGAAAAAGGTGCCGTAGAACAAAACCAGAGCGCATTATCAAATGCACGCGACGGGGACGGGAGTTTTCCGGCAGTACGCGCTGGTGCTCATGGGAAACGTAGTGTTCTTTCTGGTAAAGCACTACCGCTTTTGTCCAAAGGAGCCGCCAAACTCAACAAAAGCTGAAAGTTACATTGTGCTGCTTTGTGAGAATGGCTTAGTTAATGGCTAGCCAAAAGATACAGCTATAAATGGAAAAAAAATATTTTCTGAACGAGTTTATTTTGATTCTGATTTGTTAATACAATTTGTTAACACAGAGAGGTAGCTCAAACTCAAATCAGTCATGACTAGGGTTGTCAACGTCCCTTGAAAAACGGAATCGTCCCATATTTATAAACTAAAGTACGCATATTGAGCTGAAAAGGGACGCACTTTGTCCCGTATTACTGCAAGAGTCAAAAAATAGTCATAAAATGCCAATGGAAAATGGCATTGAACTGTTGAGTTCATAAGTTATTTATAAAGTTATTATATTCATGGCATTTGTGGCACAAATATGTTTAAAAGTTTTCTACAGACTTTCTGTTTGCACTTTTGTTAGTGCACTTGTTGGAATTATTGTAAATAAGTAGTAAGTTATCATGCTCGCTATTAACAGAACGTATGATAATTTGCTTACGCCTGTGACACACTGATAAAACAATGGTGAGTTAAGTGATTAAAACGTGCTGCACAAGAAGTTTCCTGTTTATCAGCATAAAGCAAAAGTCTGCAGAGAAGAGGAAACTTCTTGTTACTAACGAACAATAACAAAAACAATAAAATAAGATAAGATAAACAATATATTTCTTCCCTCAATGGGGAAACTCACTTAGCAGCAGTACACTTAACACACATGCAGGGGAGGGGTAAGTAAAAGTAAAAAAGTAGAAAATATATATAATTACGAGATATAAACAATATTTACAGTACATTGCAATGGAAGTAGAAGTAGTGCGAGAGAAAGAGAACAGTGCAAAAAACAAAAGCAGGTAAAATGTGTGAGAGGTAGACAGACAGATATTGCACATATGGTATTTATGGGCAGAAATATGTGCGACTAGAAACTGAATTTGAATAATTTATATTTGAATTTGAATTGCTCAACTTGAATAATTGCATAAAAAACTGAATCTGAATCACATAATTTGAATTTGTATTTTTTTATTTGAATCATTGCATTGAAAAAGTGAATCTACATTCAGTTCTCACAATTCAAATTCAGTTCTTGCAATTCAATTTCAATTTTACTGTGCCAGACATCCGGGTCTTCCGGAGGAACAGCAATCGAGTGCAGATACAAATAACTCCTTTTCACGTAGCCTACTATAACCTCTATTTTCTTTCAAGGATATAAACGACCAATGGGAGCTAGATATTTCGAAACCTATTGTGTTTTCTCCATTCTGTGTAAAAAGTGTAGATTTATATCTTGCCTTTTTGTAGAAACATTTCTGCTGAGGAGTGTGTGACCAACTATACCTTTAAGCAAAACATTAATTATTACTTTATTTGCTGGATATGGGATTTGGTCAAGAAAGTCAGAGAAAACTCAGAGATGTTCCCCTTGCACTGAGGGTGGGAACTAAATAGTGTCATACTGTATGTGCTGTGTATTGGCAGCAATATTTTGATTCAATACATGTCATATTACAGGGGTCCTGATTCAATGAGCTGTGATGCTTTAAACATAGAATAGAATAGAATAGAATAGAAGACTTTATTGATCTCCCAGAGGAGAAATTCAATCGTGCAGCAGCCAAACACACACACGCTCAACGGTTTATACAAAAAATTAAAATAGAAATAACCAATAAATAGCTAAATAATAAAAAAGAGCAATATAAAATGTAGAAAAATGAGTAATGTATAAGAGAAAAAATAGTAAACACAAAAAAACATCAATATCAACATCAATATATATATATATATATATATATATATATATATATATATATATATATATATATATATATATATATATATATGAGGGATGATGAGGGACGAGCGGGTCTTCATGATCCTCCCACGCATGTGGCGGCAGGATGGAGACGGCAGAGCTGCTGCAAACGGCCTCCACCAGGCGGCTGCATCTGGCCCGTCTGCAGGAGTTGAGTCGGAGTAGGCAGCTGGAAGACAGTGGAGGTGAGACGCTGTTAAAATACCGCAGCGGGCAAAAGGAGGACCAGATCTGTTTGAAATGAAACTCACTGCTGGAGACTTTCTTTCCTAGGACAGGAAGTGTTCTTCCCCCTTTGCTGCCTTGAACCCTTGGACCGTCTGTTCTGGTGTCTGGACGGGTAGACGACTCGCCGCTCGTCGCCATCTTACCTTCGCTCACTGAGCCCACACAACTTACGATCATTTTGGCTGCCATCATACAGTTTAGACTGGAAACGAGCAGAAAACAGTGATGTCTCAATCAAGTATTTATCAGTGATCAGACAATAATGGCAGGATGAGCATGTTACAATCATGTGATCACAGTGAAATTAAACAAATCTCTAGTCACATACAGTCATCAATGGGTAGACGACTCTCTGTTGACGCGATGAGTCTGTCTACCCTTCTCTCTCCGAGCCCCTGGAGACTCCTGGCTTCCACCATCTTCCATCTGCCCACCTGCCATGACATGCTGAAATCCTGACTGGCCATCAGGACCCTGGACCTCCTCCAGAATGCAGACGCACGTCTGGGGTCCATTTCACAAAGCAGCTTCAACAAACTCTGAGTCTAATCCTGAACTCTTAGTTGATCTACTCTGAGTTTTCGGTTCCAGAACAGCGGATTTGTGTTAATTTACTCAACTCTAAGTAGTTTCACCTGGAGTTAAGCGCGTGCGCCACAACTATAAAAAGCCAGCATCAATTGAGCCCCGATTCGACAATCCACCATGGCAACCGGCGACAACAAAAGATCCACTTACTTTTTCTTTTTCTTTTTTTAAACTTTATTTAACATTTCAATTTACAAAATCCCTTTGAGGAAACATTAGTTTGCATCTGAAGATCCACAGATCCACATACTTCACGCCGTGTTCACCCGAATGGAATTAGAGGTTTTAATGCGCGCATACGGCGAATTTGAACATGTTTTTCGAAAAAAGAGTAACACCGCAGCACAGAATATAATATAAAATTAATTTACTGTAACAGATCTCTACATCATTCACCTGCAATCCTGTGGGGCTCCTTTTATGGCTTGGACAAGTTTATGTAGGCTTGCCACCTGTCCCTTGAAATACGGAATTGTTCCGTAATTGGGAATTAAAAGTTGCATTCCGTATTGAACCAATACAGACACATATTATGCTCTTATTTATTTATGTAATAATATACAGATGGAGGTCGGAAAATGTGAATATATTGCAAAACTTCATTCGTAGTTAATTCAACTTAAGTTGAAACAAATTTCCCACTACATGCAAAGTGAGATATTTCAAGCCTTTATTTGTTATAATTTTGATGATTATGGTTCACAGTTTATGAAAACCCCAAATAAAAAATCTCAAAAAATTAGAATATATTATGAAATCATTAAACAATTCAATCATCAAAATTATAACAAATAAAGGATTAACATATATTGCTTTGCCTGTAATGAGACTATGTATAATGTACATGTATGTCTGATAACCATCTCCCGACGAATATTTAATTCTCTGCGCATTAATTCTGCACCTTCATCAATTGTGTCTTCATCAAAAGGACATGCCGTGTTCGTGACAATGGACTTCTAATATATATACTGACTCTGTTTTTAATGACAGACGGCAGAACTTCGCCAAAACTCGCCTGCTGACTGAATGAATGAGGAAATCAAATGTGCGTGCGGCTCTGAAAGAGGCGGAGACGCAGAGAAACTCCAGGTTCATTGATATAAACCTGGTCCCGACCAGGTTAGGTTCAGAGATTACTACGTTACTACGGTAACTGACCGAGAGCTTAAGTTACCTCTCTTTGTGAAACGGGCTAGAGTTACCTCTCTTTCTCTGGTTTGAGTTACCTCCCTTTGTGAAACGGAAAACTCAGAGTTTCCCTCATTTCAGGGTTAACAGACTCAGAGTTTTCACTAAACCTGCTTTGTGAAACGGACCCCAGGTCAGCAAACTGGACCCACAGAGAGACGGACGCTCAGGATATTGTAAGAATAAAAATGTATTCATATTGGTCAAAATGGACGTTGAGGGCAGAAAACGCAGGTTCAGGTGACTTAGTCTCTGGAAAAACAGAGTGTGGGTCTTCGGGTGGTTGGCAGTGAGCAGCAGATCCACTGGAGAATGAAGAAAGACTGTTAGGCTGGAGCTCCGCCATTGTTTAGAAGCGGTGGCTGTTTGAACAACGAGGGGACAGTAAAAATGAGGTTTAGCATCGACATTTACCCTCATAAAAGGATCAGTTCCCACAGCCCGGACCCGGCAACTGCACACGAGTCAGCGGTAAGTGACGTTATTTTTTTTATGTTATTTATATTTGTCTACAAGTATGATCTTTGCATGGGCTAAGTATTTAGCTTAGCTCCGGAGCACCAGAGGCCACACACCGGACCGGACCGGTGAGGAGTCCCGGGCCCCGGTGGCTCCAGTGTTCCCTAATAGAGCTCTATTAGTACCGTAATACCTTTTTCTTCTGTTCATGGTTTCAGATCTTCCAAGCAACGCACCTGAAGCTGTTCAACGACACCTTCAGAAGATGCACGGCCCTTCCTTGAGCCAGCAATAGTGCATACATGTTATTTATACAACTTATGTTATTTTTTTAACAATAAAGTTGCCATTTGTGAAAATTCAGTGTTTTGATTTCTTGTAACATATGAAATGATGAGGAATCTGAGTAAATAACTGTGGTGTAACTGTTTAGAATTCAATTAAATCTTCCTGTGTGAAGACGAGGTGACTAAAGGCTGATTTATGGTTCTGCGTTACACCAACGCAGAGCCTACGGCGTAGGATACGCGTCGATTTAACACAGAACCGTAAATCAGGCTTTAAGATCCGTTTCCACCGTGTAACTGCATGAGAGCGTCCGACTATCGCGTCGAGCTGCGTGACATCGGACGCGCTCTGTCCACACTGAAACCGTTAAACTCGCGGTCAGTTAGGACAGTCCAATACAAAAGAAATAAAGCAATGGAATTTATTTTGTCAAGAAGCTTCTCGCATGGGACACGCTTTGTGTACGCAGCCGGCTGCTCTGGCCGGAGCGAGGTTTTGTTCCCTCCCCTGCTAAACGTCATTCAAGCAGCCAATCAGCGCAGAGCCTCATTATCATAGCCCCCCCTCCCCTCAGCACAGAAAAGAGGTTAGAAGCGGTAAAACTAGAGACATGGCCCAAAGGCTGAATTTCTGATTTATGTAGAAAAAACATTTAGATTGTTTTTAAGACATTCAAGGCCTGTTTAAAATATACATTAAATGCCATAATAGGTCCCCTTTAAGTCTGGGTACAGAAAGTAGGCGTGGCCCTGAAGACCTGAGGGTTCTGGTTGGTTCATCATGGACCAGGAGATCAGAGATGTATTTTGGTCCAAGATCATTCAGAGATTTATAAACCAACAGCAGGATTTTAACATCTATTCTGTGACAGACAGGTAGCCAGTGTAACTATGTAAGAACTGGACTTATATGGTCCAGTCTCTTGGTCTTAGTGACGACTCTGGTCTCTTGGTCTCAGAAGAGAGAGGTTCTGCTTTACTTTCCAGGTAAAACAACAAGAAATGTTAAGTTCAAGCATCACAGGGAATAAAACAATATCAGAAATATTAAACATATTAACTCACCTGATATTTTATGTCATCTGAACTGCTGCAGGATTCCGGGACAATGACTGAGTCGATCGTTGATTGATAGCGATGTCCAGCTGATCAGGTCTGTTTTACATCCAGCTTCTCTCAAATGTTTTTTTTTAGTTTTTTTCAGGTTTAAAGAATTCTTTTTTTATCCCCAAAAGGAAATTAATTAATTAACTTTTCTTAATTATCTGTTAGCAGACAAACGTTAAGCTCTCTGGTATTCATTTATCTCTTTAGTGCTTTCTTCCTGTAGCTGTCTAACTTTTTTTTTTTTTTCAACATTATCTTTTTTTTTTTTTCAAAGAGAACAAAACACACACAAAACACCAAACAGTTGCCAGTTCACAAAGAAAGAAAAGACTAAAAAGGAGATAACAAAAATGATCATATAAATGTAGCCCTCTCACCACGGACCAGTGTGTACGACGGTGGGCGCTTCAGATTTCTAGGTTCGTTTGGGCTGTTACTATGGGACTAGTAGAACTGTAAATGACCACACAATCACATCAGACGACACAAGTAGCTTTAGTTGAGTAACCAACGGGCACTCGTTTAGTTTTTTTTTTAAAGCAATTGCAATATGAAACAGTGCACATGTATTAAATTGACATAGGTACATTAGCCGGCATGAAAATAACCCCCAAAAATAATAAAAGAAAAGAAAAATGTCTTTGTGTGATTCTTATCACTGTTCCGAGCTCTGCTCATTCAAAAAGTCAGTCAAGTCACTGTTCGTTATTGGTCACTTGGACCGGTCAGAACCAGACGGCGGTCTGGTCCCTCTCCTGTGCTCCGTGTACAGGAGGATCATCAATTTGTGTTCGTTGGAGTGCACTCGTAATCACGCGTTCTAGTCAGCACCAGTCGGGTGACTGACATTCATACCATACACAGACAGTCCGTCTGTAGCTCTCAAGCAGGTCTTGGTCCTGGGTGGTGGCTCGCCATCTTGTCCGGATCTTCAACCTTATCCAAAAACCTGACCTGTAGTTTGGAACAGGTCTTTTAGTCTATGATCTAATTCCTTTCATGAATTAAAATACCTTCTGTATCTGTATTCAATTCTTTTCTTGTTGTACAACCTTTTAAATTATCCATATCAACAGAGTATTGCAGAATCCAAATATTCTAAATTAGTTTTAACTCTTAATCCAAATGAATGAATTTTAGAATTAATATATTCACATATGCTGGCATATGTTTTTAACCAATAACTGGTTGGGTACAAAATAAATGAATTAAACTCCTTCAGTTTAACCAGCTTTTCAACGTAGAAAAATATCAAAATACCTTTTTATCATGTATGAACTCAAAATGACACATTAGTGCAAAATATTAACTTAAAATGACACATTAGTGCAAAATATTAACTTAAAATGACACATTAGTGCAAAATAGAACACATATAGTGCTTTTCTTTTTAACATACAGCCCCTTAAAGGCACTTTTAACACTCATTTTACATCTTAGTTGCCCCTTTAAGACCAAAAAAATGGTGGAATGCACCTTTAAATGCATTAGCACCAAAACAAATGAAATAAGACACTTTCCATCTGAAAGTAAAATCCTACAAATCAAAAGTGGGGATAAATCCCGTTTTTGGTTCACTTATTTCAATAACATTACATCACAACTCCCCTCAACACTAGTAATTTACATCAGCAACATTTCAATGACAAAACATCTCACCGAATCACATCCAATGCTCTAGCAACGACGACGTCTGGACACACTCACAAGGGGGTTTGGCCTGTGTAAGGCAGGGTTGCTATTTTAGCATCATCATGTATTTAGAATGAATTAGCATTTAGCAAACACAGTAACATTTTTGACTGTTTCTCACCGAGTGG
Source organism: Cololabis saira (assembly GCF_033807715.1). Lineage (NCBI taxonomy): Eukaryota > Metazoa > Chordata > Actinopteri > Beloniformes > Belonidae > Cololabis > Cololabis saira. The sequence goes on along the minus strand of NC_084587.1, from coordinate 10,764,535 downwards.
GATAACAAGGTTTTCATTCACCAACTGCTGCTGGGTTCACCCCCTGACTCAACTAACACACAGCTAACAACAGCTGGTGTAACGTTTTGTTAGTTTAATATTGTTTAATACTGTTTTCATGAGTTTATATTTCTCAGCGTCTGCTGCTGCTTCTGTCCTCATCAACGTCGCGTCAAAGAGAGAGAGCGCATGCGATGACGTCACATCTGAGACGTTGGGATTGCATGTAACGTGTGCTGCCATCTAGTGTTGCTTCTAATTACACCTCTTTTTATATAAATCAAACCAACTAATGAGGTTTTGTTAGTTGTAGAGGTAGATCGTTTTGTACATGTTCTCAAAATAAAACAACTTATAATATATTTTAATAAAAATAAAATGTTTCTTTAGTTAACCTGGTTAACTATTTTACAGCTTAGTAAACTGGATTTTCCACCTGGGTTACACCCTCCCCTCCTTAAATAACATGAGTCCCTTCATGTTCTTCTCTCAAGATCTTGCTTTCAAAGGCATCAACTATTGCTTTATTGAAACCATCAACTACGTTTTGAACAAAAGACGTGAAGGGGTTCCCTAACTGAGGGTAGGTGAATTTCACTGTTGGCCTTCTCGGACGTTCAGACCTACGTACAGATTGCATGGAATCTTGTTCATTGACATCATCTTCTGTCGTTTCTACAGGTTCTTCAGTTACTTCAGTTCTCAGGTAACTGTCTGCCAACTCAGCCGAGCTTGGCGAGGGATGGGTTTGTGTTTCCTCTTGCAATGGATCATCAACTCCATCAGAAACAATTTGTTTTTCTCCACTCTCTATTTCCTCTTGTTCTTTTCCAGCTAATTCCTTCTCTTCTGTTTCAGGTAAGTCTTTTTCAGTTTCTGCTTGTTGATTTTCCATGTCCATTTGATCATTGTCTTTTTCCACAGGTATGTTTCCAGGTAGGTTTGTATTTTCTTCCTCCACAGGTGAGTTTAGGACTTCAGCTTCAGTGGGTTCAGGTAAGTTCGGTAGTTCTTTTTCAGGTAGGTTTTCTAGTTCAACATCAGGTAGGTTTTCTGTCTCATTTCCAGTTGCTACGACATCCTTCGATGGAGACACACTGAAAGGTCTTGACGGTTGTCTGATTATAGTCTCGACCTCAATGGGATAGAACATTGTCTCAATTTCTAGTGGACGACTTTGGATGTCATCTTCATCCTCGTCCGAGGACTGATGATGAGGATCCATTCTTGTGGTCTGTCTTGTTCTACGCTTAGCAGGCGTCTTTGATTTTACAGGCTCTTCTTCAATTTCAGAGAGGAATCCGCATGGGAGAAGTAGGTCTCGGTGCAAAGTACGAGTAGGTCCCTCCTGACCTTCAGGACATACTGTATAGACCGGCAGGTCGCCTGCTCTCTTTTGGACTATATAGACAGTAGACTCCCACCGATCGGCGAGTTTGTTCTTGCCACGGAGGCGAACATTGCGCACCAGCACTCTGTCTCCTATCTCCAGCGTAGATTCTCTCACTCGCACGTCAAAACGTTGCTTGTTCTTGTCAGCCACTTTCTTCGCATTTACTGTAGCGAGTTGGTAACTTGCTTTCAGGTAAGACTTCAAGTTTTTCACATATTGAGAATGAGTCGTGGCTGAGCCTTCTTTGACTGGCAATCCGAATGCTATGTCAATCGGTAGTCGAGGTTGTCGCCCAAACATGAGCTCGTAGGGTGAAAAACCTGTGACTTCGTTCTTCGTGCAGTTGTATGCATGAGTTAAAGGTTTGACATATTCACGCCATTTAGTTTTCTGTTTCTCCTGTAGAGTACCCAGCATGCTCAGTAGCGTACGGTTGTACCGTTCTACTGGGTTCCCACGAGGGTGGTAAGGACTTGTTCTGATTTTCTTTATTCCAACCAAGCCACAGAGTTCTTTGATGAGCAGCGATTCAAAATCACGTCCTTGATCGCTGTGGAGACGTTCGCAAAATCCATAATGGACGAAAAACTGCTCCCAAAGACATCGAGCAACTGTGGTGGCTTTCTGGTCTCGAGTCGGAACAGCCACAGCATATTTGGTGAAGTGGTCGGTAATGACCAGGATATCCTTTGTGTTATGACTGTCTGGCTCTAGTGACAGGAAATCCATACAGACAAGTTCCATAGGTCGACTGGTTTTGATGTTGACCAGAGGTGCGGCTTTATCTGGTTGTTTTTTCCTTTTAACACATCTCCCACAGGTTTTGACCTTGGACTCCACATCAGATGCCATTTTCGGCCAATAAAATCGAGATCTGGCCAAGTCCAGAGTACGCTCTATTCCGAGATGACCCATCTCATCATGAAGACTGGTGAGTACAGAGGATCTTAACACACGTGGAAGGACAAGTTGGTACACTGTTGTGTTGTCACACTGCCGTTTCCTGTATAACAGGCCATTCTTCAGTTCTAGCCGACTTATCTCTCTGAGCATCAGAGGAAGCTCTGGCAGTTCTGACTTCGAGCTGTCAGGTACAGGTTCTCCTGATTCAAGGAACTTGATGACTGTGCATATTACAGGATCATCTTGCTGTAGTCTTGCCAACTCAGCTTCACTGTATTTAGGGACTGTGCAAAGGCCGTCAGAGGACCCATCCTCCTCTTCATATGCAGCTGGAATAGCATCTGGATGGATGGCTAATGACTCTATGAGACAAGGAGATGGTAACGGTTCCGCTTCTTGTACCACAATGTGATACTGACAGGTTGCTTTGACTACATCCACAGGAGCTAAGTGGTGTGATGTGAAATCATGGATTCTCATACTCTCCTCCTGAGAATGGGAATCATTGATCAATTCTCCATGTGGTCTTCTCGATAGACCATCCGCATCCTGGTTCTGTTTACCAGCACGGTATTTGATGTCAAAGGAGTAGGTGGACAGGTTGGCCAACCAACGGTAGCTGGTGGCATCCATCTTAGCAGTGGTGAGTATATATCGGAGTGGATTATTGTCAGTTACAACAGTAAAGGTGTTCCCATAAAGGTAGTCGTGGAATTTTTCAGTGACAGCCCACTTTAAGGCTAAGAATTCCAGCTTATGGGCTGGATATCGTGCTTCACTTCTGGACAGGCCTCTACTTGCGTAGGCAATAACCCGATTCCGTCCATCCTGCTCCTGATACAATGCCGCTCCAAGTCCGGTTGTACTTGCGTCAGTATGAATGACGTATGGTAACTCAGGGTTGGCAAACCCTAGGACTGGGGATGATGTTAGTTTCTCAATTATCTCCTCGAAGGATTTCTGACATGCTTCTGTCCATCTTTCTCCAAATGGTTCCTTGGGATTGTGGTATTTGATACCATCCTTGGAAACTTTGGTCATTTTCCGGGTTGGTGGATAGCCCGCCGTGAGACTCGTTAAGGGCTTTGCGATTTTTGAGTAGCCTTCAACGTAACGACGATAATATCCAGAGAAACCTAGAAATGATCTTAGTTCCTTCAAAGTCTTAGGTTTCGGCCAGGTTTTTAAGGCGTCGATCTTCTTGGGATCGGTTTCCACTCCACTTCGAGACACAATATGTCCCAGATAGCGTACGGATGTTTGGAAAAAACTGCACTTCTCCGGAGACAATTTGAGACCATTCTCTCTCAATCGGTTCAGGACTTTGGCTAAACGAGTCTCATGTTCCTCCAAGGTTTTTGAAAAGACGATGATGTCGTCGAGGAAGACTAGGACTTCACGCAGGTTGATATCACCCATGCACTTTTCCATTAAGCGCTGGAATGTGCTTGGCGCGTTAGTAATCCCTTGCGGCATCCTATTCCACTCCCAGAAACCGAGAGGACACACGAATGCTGTTTTGGCTTTATCACTCTCTTCCATCTCTATTTGATAGTATCCTGACTTTAAATCCATCACCGAGAACCACTGTGATCCACTGAGTGCAGAGAACGACTCTTCAAGGTTAGGTAAGGCGTATGCGTCCTTGATTGTTTGAATGTTCAATTTCCGGTAGTCAACACATAGCCGAATATCACCGTTCTTCTTTTTGACAACAACTATCGGTGATGAAAATGGTGATTCGGATTCACGTATGATTCCAGCATCCAGAAGAGTTTGAAGGTGACGTCTTACTGCATCGTAGTCTTGAGGGTGTATAGGACGTGGTCTCTGTTTGAAAGGTGTCTCATCTTTGAGTTGGATTCTGTGTTTGACTTTTGTTGCATGACCAAAGTCAAGATCATGATGGGAAAATACATCGGAGTAAGTGTTCAGGGTTTCTGTTACTCGAGTCTTCCACTTTTCATCAAGTGGGGAATCGCCGAAATCAAACTTGAGACTTTCATTCATGTCACATTTCTTTTCATTTGTCTGGCTAGCAGGCTGTTGCTGACTAGCTTCTGGTTTCTGATTCACAGGAGTGTTCTGGGGATCAGCAATTTTCTGGGGAACACTCAGCTTGGCAATAACACAGTTGGTTGGCAGTACTATATCATGGTTAGTTTCATTGCTTAACACAACTGGGATCTTGTGTGGGGAACAAACTGGAAGGGTGATGAGACAGCGGTCAGTGAGGATTCCACCGGGTAGTGATGAAAGGGTGGGTTGCTCAAGTAAAACCCATTTCTCATTGCTGATACCACTGACATTAACAAACCCTTCTAGTACAACTTTCCGACCAGCAGGTATGACATCTGGATCACTGCCTCGCAACTTGACCAATCCAAGCTGATCATCTTGTTGGTTGTGTCTAAACTGCAGGATCTGCAGTACTTGTTGGTAACCACAGTAGGGGTTAACTGTTGGTACAGAATCACAGTACTGAGACTCGTAGAGTGTGTCAAGAGTGTTAGTTCCAATCAGTACTGGCATGTCACTGTTGGAACGAACATCTGGAACTACTAAAGCAAGGGTTTCAACTTGAGGTTCAGAAGCAATGAACTCTTTGGGGAATTGGATATTCAACTGTACACAGCCTGCATAGGGGACTAAATCACCAGTGGCTCCTTCTACTTCCAGTATGTCGCTCACTGGGTGCAAGGTTTGGTCGGATAGGTGCAGGTCATAAAAGGACTGGGATACAGTAGTGACCTGTGAACCGGTGTCAAGTAATGAGTCGCAGTTGATTCCATTAACTTTAATGTTAGCTCTGGTCTTGCTGCCTACAAGACCTTTGGGGATTTTTCTTGTGTGCACAGTTCTGTGTTCTTTTAGTGACGCTTTTGTCTTGTGTGGAGTCTCAGTTTTGGGACTTTCGCACTCTTTTGTTCCCATTTGCCCCGCAATAGGAACAGCTAATAGTTTAAATCTTCTGTTGGGTTATTTTTCTCCCAAGCTTCCTGTTTTGTTTTCAGTTCTTGTCTCTTAAAATTCACGAGTGCAGGATCTGGAGGATTACTGCAATTGGTCTTGATATGTCCGTCTTCACCGCAGTGGAAACAGTACCACGGTCTTGGTCGTTTAAATGCATAGCCTGGTTTGGTTGGTGGCTGTTTCACGCTGGATGATTCTTCTTTTTCAGTGGATTTGTCTTCCTTGGGTTTCTTTTTGATCTTTGCTCCTTTGTTCTTTTGTTCAGGCTTCACTTCCTTCTGTTGCATAAGGGTTGCAATTTGAGTTTGAAGAAAGACAAGCTGCTTCTGAATTGCTTGTAGCTCTGTGGTCGGTTTGCTGACTGCCTCAGTTGAGTCAGATTCATCATTGTCCAAGAGGCTGACATTATGAGCTTGTGACTGAGCTTTGGTTTTGGTGAAACCTAAATGTCGCTTCATTCTCATCGCTTTAGCTGCCTGCTTATCTTCCTCAGTGCGCAAGAGCCACAATAACTCAGAGAAGGTTGGTGGGTTTTTCATTTTACTCTCCAGTTGAAGTTGGTTGATGATGTCATTCTCCCAGCATCCTCAAAATTGTTTCAAGAGCTGCATATCTGCATCGCTGGCTGAGATTGCCTTCCTTTGCACAGCTTTGTTCAGAACAGTCTGCAGTCTCTGAAGATAGCTTGATGCTTTCTCTCCTGAGTTTGAGTTTTGGTTCAGGCCGAGGAACTTTGCGAATAACTCATCGCCATCTTCCACTGTAGCATAGGCGGAGTCGAGAAGTTCTAAATAAGCTCTGGGAGTTGAGTGTGGGCCTAAGGACTTAACCACGCTGGCGGCAGGGGAAGATAAACTGTCGACTATTTTTCTCACCAATTGTCTGTCATTGAGTGTGGGGTCTGCTATGTAGAACTCAACACTGTCTCTCCAGGTTTCATAGTCTATTTCAAAGTTGGGACATGGTACCTTGCCTGAGAAGGGTCGCAACCTTGCGTTTGAATGGCTATGTGCTGAAGAATTAGTGGCTTTTACAATGTGCTCTACAACTAAATGCTGTACTTTAGGTGGCACTATCTGATCGGACGGGAGCTTTAGAATGGGTTCTGAGTCTAATTTAGCTGACGTGACATTCGCAGCTATTTTAGAACTAAGATCTACATTGTGGTTCATAGAAGTGTCGGGCTCATTTTTCTCAGTTTCATCAACATTTTCCTCAGTTTCACCCTGTACATCCCCGTCTGGTTCTCCAACAACATCAGTTATTCTAGCTAGCCCGTCTCGCAAGACGTGTTCAAAAGATTTGCCACTAATTTTAGCCATGTTCTTAAGCTCAGACAAAAACTTGTCTGTTAGGTCTGTGCCTTTACGACGAGTATACACGTTAGCTAGTGCATCAACCTTGTGTACGATTTTAGAGTCTGCTTCACAGGATCTGTAAAATGGCAACGTAAGAGACTCAACAGCAACACCAAATCGAAATTCTACGATTAGGGTTTCTGGTGCATGTGGACACTTAATGCATCTCTCAATTGACCCATACTGGTTCAGGTGATCAATTATTTCCTCATCTACATCTGTTTTAGACAGACCTGTAATGAGTACGGCGTTTGGAACCTTGACACTTTCGTTCTCAATTAGAATATCCATGTTGGTTTCGTTGAATTCACCCGAATTAACCAATGGTCAATACAGTACATGAAACACAAGTCTGATGTGGTGTGGTAATTGTACAACAGTTCTTTTTTAACCTTTTAGCTCCTGGCTGGCTCGCCACTTTGTGTAGCCCTCTCACCACGGACCAGTGTGTACGACGGTGGGCGCTTCAGATTTCTAGGTTCGTTTGGGCTGTTACTATGGGACTAGTAGAACTGTAAATGACCACACAATCACATCAGACGACACAAGTAGCTTTAGTTGAGTAACCAACGGGCACTCGTTTAGTTTTTTTTTTAAAGCAATTGCAATATGAAACAGTGCACATGTATTAAATTGACATAGGTACATTAGCCGGCATGAAAATAACCCCCAAAAATAAGAAAAGAAAAGAAAAATGTCTTTGTGTGATTCTTATCACTGTTCCGAGCTCTGCTCATTCAAAAAGTCAGTCAAGTCACTGTTCGTTATTGGTCACTTGGACCGGTCAGAACCAGACGGCGGTCTGGTCCCTCTCCTGTGCTCCGTGTACAGGAGGATCATCAATTTGTGTTCGTTGGAGTGCACTCGTAATCACGCGTTCTAGTCAGCACCAGTCGGGTGACTGACATTCATACCATACACAGACAGTCCGTCTGTAGCTCTCAAGCAGGTCTTGGTCCTGGGTGGTGGCTCGCCATCTTGTCCGGATCTTCAACCTTATCCAAAAACCTGACCTGTAGTTTGGAACAGGTCTTTTAGTCTATGATCTAATTCCTTTCATGAATTAAAATACCTTCTGTATCTGTATTCAATTCTTTTCTTGTTGTACAACCTTTTAAATTATCCATATCAACAGAGTATTGCAGAATCCAAATATTCTAAATTAGTTTTAACTCTTAATCCAAATGAATGAATTTTAGAATTAATATATTCACATATGCTGGCATATGTTTTTAACCAATAACTGGTTGGGTACAAAATAAATGAATTAAACTCCTTCAGTTTAACCAGCTTTTCAACGTAGAAAAATATCAAAATACCTTTTTATCATGTATGAACTCAAAATGACACATTAGTGCAAAATATTAACTTAAAATGACACATTAGTGCAAAATATTAACTTAAAATGACACATTAGTGCAAAATAGAACACATATAGTGCTTTTCTTTTTAACATACAGCACCTAAAAGGCACTTTTAACACTCATTTTACATCTTAGTTGCCCCTTTAAGACCAAAAAAATGGTGGAATGCACCTTTAAATGCATTAGCACCAAAACAAATGAAATAAGACACTTTCCATCTGAAAGTAAAATCCTACAAATCAAAAGTGGGGATAAATCCCGTTTTTGGTTCACTTATTTCAATAACATTACATCACAACTCCCCTCAACACTAGTAATTTACATCAGCAACATTTCAATGACAAAACATCTCACCGAATCACATCCAATGCTCTAGCAACGACGACGTCTGGACACACTCACAAGGGGGTTTGGCCTGTGTAAGGCAGGGTTGCTATTTTAGCATCATCATGTATTTAGAATGAATTAGCATTTAGCAAACACAGTAACATTTTTGACTGTTTCTCACCGAGTGGGATAACGTGGTTTTCATTCACCAACTGCTGCTGGGTTCACCCCCTGACTCAACTAACACACAGCTAACAACAGCTGGTGTAACGTTTTGTTAGTTTAATATTGTTTAATACTGTTTTCATGAGTTTATATTTCTCAGCGTCTGCTGCTGCTTCTGTCCTCATCAACGTCGCGTCAAAGAGAGAGAGCGCATGCGATGACGTCACATCTGAGACGTTGGGATTGCATGTAACGTGTGCTGCCATCTAGTGTTGCTTCTAATTACACCTCTTTTTATATAAATCAAACCAACTAATGAGGTTTTGTTAGTTGTAGAGGTAGATCGTTTTGTACATGTTCTCAAAATAAAACAACTTATAATATATTTTAATAAAAATAAAATGTTTCTTTAGTTAACCTGGTTAACTATTTTACAGCTTAGTAAACTGGATTTTCCACCTGGGTTACATAAATATATATACACATACATATACAAATATAGCTGTATAAAAGATACAAAAGGCTATGTCAGTCCAGACCATACTCAAAATGACCAGGGATTGTCCAAGAGGCCGGGAGAGCTGTGCGTCCGTATAAGCAGGAGAGGCGGGGGGAAAATAAAGTTCAAGTTAATCCGAGCACGATAATCACACACCAGGCACAGTGTTCATAGCAAGTGAAATCAAGTCCGAGGCAAAGGTCTATCCTTCCTGAAGTGTTCAATGAAGGGTCCCCAGACCTTGAGAAATGTAGGCTGGGAGTCAGACAGAGTGTAACGAATTTCTTCGAGATAGATACATGTGACCATGTCATTTAACCACCTTTTGAAACATGGAGGAGAGGATGACTTCCACTCCCACAAGATGAGTCGTTTTGCCACAACCAAACCAAACAAGAGGGCTGTTTGCAGTGCTTTGGGAAGTGTTAGAATAAATTCAGAACAGCCAAGTATCACAGAAAGACCGTCAGGGAGCACTTGCCTATTATATACATCACTAAAGTACTTAAAAATATTATCCCAAAAAGTCCTGAGCTTAGGACATGCCCAGAAAAGGTGACCAAGCGTCCCGCTAGCAGACTTACATCTGTCACAGGTGGGAGATACTGTGGGAAATATTCTATGCAATTTGGTCTTAGAGAAGTGAAGGCGATGAATGACTTTAAACTGGATGAGCTGAAGTCTGGCATTAATAGAGCATTTCTGCACCCTGTCCAGTGCATCTGACCATAGCTCATCTGAGATGTCCTCACCAATATCATCAATCCAAGCTTCCTTAATGTGGGAGGAGGGGGCTTCAGAGCAAAAAAGATCTACAAACTGGGAGATCAAATGTTTAGCGGTGGGAAGTCTTGTCATAAGTGCATAAAAATTGTGTTGATGGATTCAAATTGATGAAATACCTGTCTGACAAAATCTCTGATTTGGAAGTATCGGAATAAATGGCTAGAGGGAAGATCAAATTTGGCTTGTAGTTGTGCAAATGATACAAAATGGTTATTAACGTAAAGATCCTTGACAGTGGACAAGCCCCTGTCCGACCAGCATATAAACACTTTATCCAGCAAACCTGGTTTAAAATGAGGGTTCTGACATATTGGGGCATAAATGGAAAGATACTTGAGGCCCAGCACACTCCTGATTTGTTTCAGGATTCTGTATGAATTGCGCAAGATAAAATCATTTTTGAACAGTTTAACGGACAAATTTAAATCTGAAAATAAAATGGCTGCCAGGGAGGCCCCCGTAAGCGACAGAGCAGCACGGGATTCGATTTCAGGCCAAGAGGGGCAAAGGGAGCCCACCTGCCGAGACACGGCCGGAGTGTAGTTCCAGTAAACCCAGGCTCTAGCATTACAGGCCCAGTAGTAGTGCCGGAAAACAGGTAGACCGAGGCCCCCAACAGTCTTGGGTTTCTGCAAGTGCAGTTTGGAGATGCGAGGGGGTTTGTCGGCCCAGATAAAGGGAATAATAATGGAGTCTAACTGCTTAAAAAAAGCGGCTGTAAGAAATATAGGGACATTTTGGAATATGTGGAGAAATTTGGGGAGTACTACCATCTAGATTACATTAACACGTCCAATTAGGGAAATGGGGAGGAGTTTCCATCTGTCTATGATTCAAATGGCTGTTTTAAGTGATTTTGTTGAATTTAATTTTCTCTTTCTTCATTTTGCTTCTTCCTCCGTTGTCCGTCTCCAACTCCAACTCACTCTGCTGCAGCTTGTGACAGACGGAGGTGACGTAGCGTAGCTTTGGGTGCAGCAGGGCAGCAACAAGCTCCTATCTCTTGTATTGAAGAGAGGAAACTGCACCTTTACAACTAGAACAAGAGTCTCTGGGGGAAGATTTTGCCGCCTCGAGGAGGAAAAATGTGCCCAATCAGTAACTTTAGACATCATAGATGAATATAAAAAGTTTTACTCACTAACTGTATACTATTTATCTTGCTCATTTAAAAAAAAATGATATACATACAATTTGAAGCATTTTATTTTATGTATTTTTTCTTGTGGTGTGGTGGGTCAGCACCCTAGCGCCCTCTACTGGCCATCACTGGTGAGAACGCTGATGATCCGGCACCGGGGAGAGGTGAGACTGCTGATTCAGGAGGAAACAGTACAGCTGACCGGTACGGAACTAGAACAGTCTCAATATTCACAAATGCACAGGATGATTCACAGGACGTAGGACCAGATTAACAAATGTATTTCTGATAAACACACAAATATAAACTGATTTACTCACGGCTTGTGGTCTGTGGACTTCTCTGCATTTGTGTGTCCATTTTTTGAGACTCCCCTGACTTGTCTCAACCCACAAATGTATTTTTTTAAATACGGAATGATCTGCAATCAATCGGATATCTTCCTTGTTTCAGCCAATCACAAGAACGCGCCCCATGTGGGGGACGATTTACTCATAAGCCAATCACATTAAAGCAGCACAATGTAACTTTCAGCTTTTGTTGAGTTTGGACAAAATCGGTAGTGCTTTACCAGAAAGAACACTACATTTCCCATGAGCACCAGCGCATACTGCCGGAAAGATCCTGTCCCCGTCGCATGCATTTGTTTTGATAGTGAATGAAATAAGACGGGACGGACTTTCAAAACTACTTTTCTGTTTTCAGCGGTCGTTTGCAGGATGGATAGCGAAGAGGTAATGTCACCCCCGCCCCCCTGTCCTGTTTCAGCGAGATAATGCGCCCCAAATTACAATATACGCTCTGGTTTTGTTCTACTGCACCTTTTTCCTGTCACATTTTTTAGAGGGACTTCGTCATAAATTAGTAGTCCAACATACTTACTGACAAAATAAAAAAATACTTTATAACCTGTGAATAACTGAATGCCCATTCCTTATATTTTGCAGATCATTTTGTCCGGGCATTTAGCTTGTTACTCTCCCGCTTTCTTTTTTTTCGCCTCCTCCGATAAAACTTTTATTTTCTTCGTTTTTTTCGCTGCTTCGGCCATGACACCAGCTTCTGCAGAGCTCTGCGCTCCACGCCCCGCCCAGCTTTCGTGTGGACTACGATTCGGGTAGGAGGGGGAAGTGACGTATGCTGTAAAGCAGTCAAAGCCATAAAAATGTGTAGTTTTTTAGTGTGGAAGGGTGAAGGAAGAAAAAATAAGTTTTGTGTCCTGAAATGTCCGTCATTCTCAAAAGTCATATCAGCTATGCACCTGTTGTTTATTGTAACCATGAGAGAGGCGCTTGGTTCATACGGGAAGCTCAGTCCCGTGTGGGCCAGGCCTTAGCGTGAGAACTGGCAGGCGGGGGTTGAAGGGGCAACCCCCTCCGCGAGAAAGGTATAAAGACGGGGGGCAGCCGGAAGTTCAGTGAGAGTCTGCTGTGGGTCGGAGTGCACAACGCCCAGCCGGGGTTTTTAATGGCTACTCTGCCTGGACTGTTCCGGCTCTCCCAGTCCTTCTGTGTTATGGTAAGAGTTTAGGCCAAGCCCCTATGTGATTCTATGTTGCTCTGTCATTTGCGGGGGATAACTTGACACAGAGTTATCCTAGCAAAGGGCAGTTGTGTGTGAGTCTTTTGTTTGCACTGCTTGCTTGCTAATAAATGTATTCATTACAGCAAAAGCGAGTGTGTGTCTGATTCATTTTTGCACAGCCGACCGCTCTCGAACCTAAGTGATATTTCTCCCAAAACAAAGGGTTCCTACCATGCACCTCAAAGTTACATAGTGCCAGTGGAGGCGATACAGACCCCTCAGATCATGACAGACGTGTCATTAAACCTATTGAGGACTGATACTGATGATACTGATGACGGATACGGATACGGATACGGAAGTGGAAGTGGAAGCGGAAGTGATCGCGGAACGCGGGAACGCGGGAACGCGGAACACCATTCAGATGGCAGCGGTGTGTGAGACCTGTTTACCCGCCCTGTCTAAAACTGAGGGACAGCATTGTGAGCCTGAAAGCTGACCTAAAGGAGAAGGACAAAATCCTTATGGATTTCTCCACAGTTGCCACAACTCAGTCGAAATTTATTGCTCACCTGAGAGCATCCGGTACTGTTGATCGGAGCATGACGGCCATCGCCATGGACAATACCACCCTGCCATGGACCGGATCTCCCACCCCCGGATCTCCAGCACCAGCACTCGCTGGGCTCCGCTGGCTCCAGCAGGGAGCCAAGCCGAAATCCTCAGCACCCTCCACCTCCTGTCTCCGTCCCGCGGAGTGGCAGTGCTCCATCAGGGAGGAGGGAGCGGCGGTGAAGAGCAGCCACCGGTGAGCTTGACGCCGCTCAGGCCGGAGAAATCCTGTGCCGTGGTGACCAGAGGCACCAGGCGTCCATCTCCCCCTGCCCCGCCACCGGATCTCCCACTGGGGACCAGGTTCAACGTCCTGAGCCTGCAGGATTTCCCGCCGATGGGAGCGCGTCCCGGCTCTCCGCCGGGACTGGCCCGATCAGCGGGTCGTGGCTCTTGCCAGCCCAGGAACCGGGATCTGCGGGCCCAGCCTGGCTCGGCCTCTCCGTCTCGACCAGGAGCAACCGCGGCCCGGCGTCACCAACCCCGGGCCCCCTCCCGCCAGAGGCGCAGCTCCAGGCGGCCCGCGGAGCAGCGCACCCCACCTGTACTGGTCCCCGGAACCGCGGAGCAGCGAACCCCACCTGTACTGGTCGTCGGGACCTCGATGGTCCGCCATGTGAGGGTGCAGGGCGGCCGGACCTTCTGCCACCCCGGAGCCCGCGTGAAAGATGTGGAGTCCGCCGCCCTCCAGCTGTGTGATCAGCACAGCTCGGCCTCCACGCTGGTCCTGGAGGCCGGGATCAATGATCTAAAATACCGGCAGTCGGAGGTCCTGAAGCAGGAGTTCAGGGCCATGGTGGACCGCCTGCTGGACACGGGGAAGCGACTGGTCATTTCCGGGCCGCTTCCCCCGCCGCGCTACGGGGACGTCACCACCAGTCGCCTCCGCCAGCTGCACCGGTGGCTGAAGGGATACTGCTTGGACCAAGGTATCCCATATGTGGACAATTTGATGGCTTTTTTAAACAAGACGGCCTCCACCCAAACCAGGTGGGGTCACGGCTTTTATCAGTGAACATTGACTTGACAGTCCAGTCCTGCAACACCTCATGACTCACTGTTAACACACAGACACATAGGAGCACATCTCACTCACCCCCACCCACCACATACACCAACACCACACACACCTGTGCACCACCACCACCACCCCTGTCACCAGAATATCTGGACATTCACACTATAAAAACCATCATTTCACACAGAAAAACAAAGCACAGGAATGTTTTTAGATCCAGCTATGTTTTTAATGTTCCATTAAAGCACCATGATGAGCGTGCGTTCGGTGAAGGTGCGCTCTCTTTTAAACAAATCTTTTATTATAAATGACTGGATTTTAGACAGGAAACTGGACTGTATTCTCCTTACAGAGACATGGCTTGGCACAGATGCACCTGTTGTTCTCACTGAGGCCTCCCCACCAGATTTTAACTTTCTATTTTCCACCAGGGGGGACAAGAGAGGGGGCAGAACTGCATCAATAACAAAAATCACTATGTCATCCAATGCAGTTCCTTTTAACAGCTACACATCATTTGAATATCATACTTTTGTTTTTAGCAACCCCCCAATTCTCTGCATAACGGTCTACAGACCCCCCCAGTATTCCACCTGTTTTATCAGCCAATTCTCTGAACTTTTATCAATTATTCACACCTCCTACAACAGGATCTTAATAACTGGTGATTTTAATCTGCACTTAGACAACATCTCAGACCCAGTATCTAGAGAATTTTTAAACCTTTTAAACTGTCTAGATTTTAAGCAACATGTCACACAGCCGACCCACAGCAGAGGGCGCACCCTGGACCTGGTCATAACCTACGGCCTGTCCCTGGGTGCGTGCTCTGTTGTGGACCTGGCTGTGTCTGACAATTTCTGCGTGTTTTTTAACATCACCAGTCTTAACCATCGGGAGGCCCCGGTGAGAACGGTGAGGAAACGTTACCCAACTCCTGAAGTGGCTGCAAATTTTATCCAGATTTTACAGAACACTCCTGCAGAGATTTTACCAGCACCCTGTGATTTTATCGTTGACAATTTTAACAAAATACTCAAAACAACGCTGGACTCAGTGGCTCCGATTTTAACCAAAAGAATTAGCAGAAAACGTACACCCCCATGGAGAACTGAGGAAATAAAGAAACTAAAAAGAAACTGCAGGAGTGCCGAAAGAAGATGGAGGAAATCAAAATTAACAGTTCATCATGACATTTTTTGCCAACACCTTAAGTATTACAATAACAGTATTAAAAAAGCAAGAACCGCCCATTTCAAAAACCTAATTTTAAACAACAAAAACAATTCCAAATTCCTATTTTCTACAATAGATTTTCTAACAAATGGAAACCTGAACAGATCCCATAAAACAGCAACATACCGTTACTGTGAGGATTTTGCAGACCACTTCAGGGGTAAAATTGATGACATTAGATCCAGTCTTTTATCTCAACAGATTTTAACTCTTAGCACACCTGGATCAGTGCTTTTATCTGAGGAAACACTGGAGAGTTTTGCCTTGGTTGATGCGGGGACACTTTGTAGAGTTTTCTCCAAGGTAAAGCACACAACCTGCCTTTTAGACCCCATTCCCACACCGTTTTTTAAAACACTCTATGGATTCTTTGAGGAACAGCTTTTGTATTTGGTCAACTGTTCTCTTCAGACGGGTGTCTTCCCCGCCGCCTTTAAAACGGCGGTGGTGAAGCCCCTTCTGAAGAAGAGTGGGTTGGACCCCAATGTTTTAAATAACTACCGGCCTGTATCCAACTTACCGTTTTTAAGTAAAATTTTAGAAAAACTTGTTTTTAATCAAGTGAATGAATTTTTAAACTCAACACACATTTTAGAGGCTCATCAGTCCGGTTTTAGGATGAACCACAGTACAGAGACAGCACTTTTAAAGATTTTAAATGACATCAGGTGCAATTTAGATAACCAAAAACTCACAGTCTTGGTTCTGCTGGATCTAACCGCCGCCTTCGAAACAGTAGACCATCACATTTTATTAAACAGACTGAAGCACCTGGTCGGCCTCTCTGGTACTGTTCTTAACTGGTTCACGTCCTACCTCACTGATCGTAGTTTCTTTGTAAGTATGGATACATGTTCCTCAGGAATCTATAAGATAATGCGTGGGGTTCCCCAAGGGTCAATTTTAGGTCCAACTCTTTTTAATCTGTACATGCTGCCCCTTGGGGACGTCATCAGGAGACACGGCATCAGCTTCCATAGTTACGCTGACGATACGCAACTGTACATCGCCGTGTCTCCTGATGACACTGGGCCAATTGATGCCCTTTTTAACTGTATTTTAGACATCAAGTCATGGATGGCAGCAAACTTCCTACAGCTCAACCAGGGCAAAACAGAGATTTTAAGGTTCTTTTACTGGTTTTTAAGTGTCTTAATGGTCTTGGGCCTTCTTATTTGTCTGCACTACTTTTACCCTATCGACCCTCACGGACCCTGAGGTCCTCCGGTGCTGGCCTTTTAACCATACCAAAAGTTAGAACCAGGACACACAGGGAGGCGGCATTCAGTTTTTATGGTCCCCGATTGTGGAACAGCCTCCCGGAGAACCTCAGGGCCGCAGAGACTGTTGATGTTTTTAAAAAGAGGCTGAAGACCCATCTCTTTAATCAGGCTTTTAACTGACTCATTTAACTCTTTTACATTTCTTATGCTCCCCCTTATTTTTATTGGATCTTACTGCTCTGTTTTATATTTAGTTTATCCATTTCTTTTTATCATATTTTATTTTTGTTTAATCTCATGTTTTATCTAAATATTTTAGTCGTTATTTATGGTCTATTTTATACATTCTACTGTCTTATTATTTTAGTTTTTAATGTCTTACTTTTTAGACATACTTTTAGGATTTTATGTTATGTTATACTTTTTAAACTCCTTTAGTGTATTTTATCCTGCTTTCTTGTAGCTTTTATCTCCAGTGTTTCCTCATGGGGAGCCTCCATGCTGGGAGTGACTCTGGCCTGCAGGGGGTCGTCCTGGGGGTGGTTCTGGCCTGGATGGTTGTGGAGCTCTGCACCACGGCTTCACTGCTGTGGTGTGGACTCCTCTATCCGTCCGGGCCGGGATGGTCTCTGAGGGCCCCCCCCCTTGTAGCTGCGGGCTATGAGACCTCCTGGCGTGGACGGCTCCCCGTTACCGTTTCCTCACCTAGATCCTCTGTGCCTAGCCATGTCTGCACCGTGGGTCTGTGTGTGTGTCTGTGTGTATAACCTAAGTCAATTGGAGTGTGCTTGTGTCTGCGGGGAGGGGGGGCGGGCATTAATAAGTTTTATGTTTATTTGTTTTATGTTAAGCACTTTGTGTTGCATTATGTGTATGAGAAGTGCTATATAAATAAAGTTTGATTTGATTTGATTTGAAACCTGTTGGAAGTTGATGTACCATCACAATGACTCTGCAAATATTATATTAAGGTGGAAAGAAAGTCAAAAGAGTTGATATTTATACAAGTTTTAACCCCTACAAGACCAAATTTCTAACAGAATCAATCAGCATTGTAAGCTGATTACATTTGGTAAATCAAACCAACACTCGCTGACTTTAAAAGCAACTTAAAATTGAGCTTTTCAAAACCAAAACTGTAATATCAGAGACAAACACAGATTACAGAGTTCTGCTTTATTCAGGAAAAACTTCAACAATCCAGCAGTTTTCAGTCTTTCCACCATCAGATATTGTATTGATCATTCACACTTGCAGATGTTACACTTAGATCACGTGATGTTACATTTGACTGGAAAATCTCCTTCCTTTAAAAAGCGAAGAACAAAAAACAGGTAAAAGGTAGAAGTACAACAAAAAAAAATATGATACAGGGTGATTCTAGGATCAGAGCTTTAGACGTGTTGAGCATTCAGAGTTTGCTGGCCGGCGAGGCAAAATAAACTTCACTGTTTTGTACATTTTAACACAAGTTTGAACCATCATTCCCACATTTGTGAAAGAAAAGCATGACACATTTAGGGTAGAAGAAACACTGAGTAAACCAATAAATGTGAGAAAAGTTATTTAAACATAAATACATTTTTTCCCTTAGTAATCCCACAACGGGGACATTTTATTCTCTGAATTTGACCCGTTTCCAGTCAGACTAGGAGTCTGCCATACAATGACTCAGCAGTGGTTGAACTCAATTGCAATCCAGTTTCAATGCTTGAACGTGAGCCCTCCAGACTCCAGCCCTCCTCTGTTACCACTAGGCTACCACCCTGAGTGTGGTTTCTTGATCAAATTGAAGTGCAACTCATGGTGGATGACCCTTGACACCGCACAAGTAGGTGCATTCTTATTTGTGGTCTGTAAGCTCCTTCTCTGTCCCCTTACATTCATATAAAAAATTATAATAAAATTACTAATAAAGTCCTCTCTCTGCTCCTCTCTTTCTTTGAACTGTCAACCAAATATGATAAGTCTATATGATAATATATATATAATAATTAATATAATATTCAATAATTTATATCTAATAAATGATAAATTGATCCATATTACATCATTCTAATTGAATATTTGGTTGCAACGAGAAATGAAGTCACACCATGTGATCATACACTCCTACCTGAACCTGGATATTTTGTATATGCATCTGCGTGTGTCCATGATGATGCTTTCTGTCTGTCTGTTTATACACGCGCACGCACGCACGCACACACGCACGCACGCACGCACGCACGCACGCACGCACGCACGCACGCACGCACGCACGCACACACACACACACACACCATTTCCGTAGCATGGGGTGCTGCTGATGGGGTGCTTTAATCCATATACTGTATATGGTTTTGACATTTCCTTAGCTTATTAAACGTACAACAAAAAATAAAACATATCTTTTAGGGTTCAGTGCTGTAGCCCCCCTAAAAAGAAGCTAGAAACGCCGATGATATGATCAATCAAACAAAATAATCACTTTAATGAGATTAAAAAACTTTGGAGGAACTTGAACATTTGTTTCCATCAATCAGAGTGAATCTTTAATCATTTTAAATAAACAGTCAGAGTTGATGAAGACTCATGACATCAAAGATCAGACAGTTTGATTGACAGGACAGATGATCAGAGGAGCAGAGTTTTTACCTCCATCATTGACACAAGGACAGAAGTACAGGTGGAGTTTCTCCCTGAAGCAGCAGCCAGTAAAGGAGTAGATAAGTGCTGCAGCATTTACATCATAAAAGGAGACCAGACCCTCCTCATAATCCACAAACACCCCCAACTTCTCAGGAGGAGAACTGAGATGGAGACGGACTGGCAAATAATTAGGAGCTGAGTAATTGTTTACATTTCTTAGACGAACAGTCCAATAACCATTCTGAGGACTCGCTGTGATTTGTCCCTTCCTGTTGATCGACTCTCTGGCCACTCCTACATCCCAGCCAGTCTTTCCTTTAACCTGAACCTCAAAGTAAAATCTGCCTGAAGAGAAACTCTGTTTTCCTAAAACACAAGGATTTGTAGAGAATCTCTCTGGATTATCTGGAAGATTCTTCCCCACATTACCACATTGAACTTGTTTTCCATCTTCAGACAGGATGAGTTTACGATGTG
The DNA here is from genome assembly GCF_033807715.1 of Cololabis saira. Classification (NCBI taxonomy): domain Eukaryota; kingdom Metazoa; phylum Chordata; class Actinopteri; order Beloniformes; family Belonidae; genus Cololabis; species Cololabis saira. Next base: position 10,744,905 of record NC_084587.1, on the reverse strand, counting down.
CTGTATCAGGATCAAGAGTCACATCAGCTTCAAACTGCTGGATCCTCCTCAGCTCAACTTCAGCGAGCAGCTTCTTCATCTTTTCTCTGAGGTTCTTCTCCAGCTGGTCCACAGCTCTCACCACAGTCCCCTCATATGAAGGTGGATGGACTCTGACCTCTGTCCAGTTCTTGGTGGGTGGAGCATCTTTCAGGGATGAGAATCTTTGGAGGAGGTGGAGTTGATCTTCAGAGCGTGAGAGCTGCTGCACCTCAGAGCTCCTCTTCTTCAGCTCACAGATTTCCTGTTCCAGATCTTTGATGAAGTCTTCGGCCTGTTTCTCTGCAGTTTTCTGTTTGTCTTCCATCTCCTTCATGAACTCCTTCAGACGTCTCTCAACAGACTCCTTCAGATCAGTGAAGACCTGAACACCTTCTGCTTTCTCTCTGTCTGCAGCATCGTTACTGATCTTCAGAGACTCTTTGGTCTCCTGAATCTTCAGTCGTCTCTTCTGGATCATCTGCTGAATCTCAGCCTCTGTCTTCTCCAGCTCTGCCTTCTTTCCTTCATATTCTTCTCTCAGAGGAACAAGCTCATGAGTCTTGTGGTCTAAAACAGAGCAGAGCATGCAGACACATGTCTGGTCGGTCTTACAGAACAGCTCCAGAGGTTTATCGTGCTTCCTACAAATCCTGTCCTCCAGGTTCTCCACAGGCTCCACCAGCTGATGTCTTTTCAGGCCTGACATTGTCAGATGAGGCTCCAGATGAGTCTCACAGTAGGACAGCAGACAAACCAGGCAGGACTTCAGGGCCTTCAGTCTGGTTCCAGTGCAGACGTCACAGGGAACTTCTCCTGGTTCTGCAGCTTGTTGCTCTGAGCTGCTGCTGCTGGATTTCTGTTCAGCTTCACGTCTGAACTCTGAAACTATCTCTCTGATGAAGGTGTTGACTTCCAGGTCAGGTCTTGTACTGAACATCTTTTGACAGATGGGACACTTGTAGAGAACATTATCATCCCAGAAATGAGTGATGCAGGTTTTACAGAAGTTGTGTCCACACGGTGTGCTGACTGGATCAGTGAACACATCCAGACAGATGGAGCACAGGAACTGATCTGCAGATCTCAGGTTGCTGCCAGCAGACATGTTGGATCTCTGGAAACAAAAGAGAAAGTGTGAAACATCAAAGCTGCAATAATGAGAGGAAGAAGAAGAGAAAAAACAACAAGAGAGTAGGAAACAGACGGAGCAAAGAATGTCATGAATCTTTACAGACAACACCTGTCTGACAGTAAAAGGAGGAACGTTTCATCAACACAAGTTTAGATTATTAAGAATAATGAAGTATTTCATGTGAATCATTTTCCTCTAAACGTTCATGTTCTTTGACCAGAGTCAGTTTGAGTTTTCCAGAATAACATTTAGTAAACAGAGAAGAAGTTTTGTCGTCCGGCTGACAGAAACACAGTAAATGTTTTCTTCTGTACTCACCAGTATCTCCAGACTCTCTGCTGAGTTGATGAGAACAAACTCTGAAGTCTGAATTTACTCAGAAACCCAGAATCAGACAGGTTTAGTCTCTGCTGCAGCTCTTCTGTCGCTCTGACAAACCTTCTGATTCACTCAACCACCTGACGTTGAAGTTTTCCTGTATTTCCAGTTCTGCGGCTCTTCCTGATTACTGTCACCTGACTTTTCATGATGCCTGTTTTACCTGATTTTATCTGTCGTTGTCTTCATCCTTCTGAAAACTCTTTACTAACTCACATCAGTTCATCCTTTTGTAGTTAAACACTAAACTCTTCAGCTTCAACTGTTCAACATCTGTTTGTGCTGGAATCTCAAGTCTTCATGGATGTTTTCAGGATCTAATCAGGAAGGTTTCTGGTTGTATTTTAGTCATTCAAAAGTGCCAGCATGAACTAAACATCATCCAGAAGCTGGGTTGGGTCTATAGACGAATCCGGCGACCGGTTTGTGTGCGCCGCCATCTTGCGGCGGCGCCATTGCTGCGGTGGCAGGTGTCAATCTGCCACCGCAGCGCTGTTATTGTAACCTGACGCTCTACAGCATCATTATAGCTGGATTGATGATGTTAGACAGTGGCCTTCCATAAATAATGAAGGTATCTTAAATTAATGCTGATGTTAATTTATAAATAATGATTTGTTTGAGCGATAAGCAGGAAAGAATAGAGGAATAGGGAGATAAGGGAGTGTATGATTAAACACTGTAATATAGCTCTCTCCACCTCCTCTCCTTACGAGGCATGTCTGCACAATTAAATATTACCTGTGTATGTTTTGTTTAATTTTAGGTATCCAATAATATTTTATTGATCGCCTGGCGTCCGATGACGAAAAAAAACGCAATTACAGGTCTCTAATTGAAGGGCAGAACTATCTCAGCTCCGGATGATACAGAATACATACATACATAACCCCAATCTGCAGATAAAACTAGTTTGTTGAGGAAAAAATATTAACTCTATTTGTAGCTGCAGAAGAAAAAAATAATCTCACGAGGAAAACAAAAATATTGCTCATGTCTCGGAGCCTCTTCAGCATAAAAAAAAAGAAAAGAGAAGTAAGAGTGATAAAAAAGATGTACTGTATGTTGTACTATTATACTAATTTATTGAAACACATGGCGAGTCAAACATCTACCAAAGCAGCTGTCAAACACTAAACAAGGTAGTAAGACGTGGGTTGTGCAGAACTGCGGCAGTAAATCCTCATCGGAGCTCCACTAGTAGTGATTTCATATGGATCAAACCGTTAATAATCATTATTTTCTCCATATACCGCTCCCTGGCTTCCTTGTTTAAGGTATCCAGGTAAATTCCAGTTCCTTTCCAGCAGTTTAACATCTTTTTTTTGCGTTCCGTCTGTTCACTTGGTGAAACAGAAAAGTGGTTTTGACAGTCCGTCCCGTCTTCATTCACTATCAAAACAAATGCACGTGACGGGACAGGAGTTTTCCGATGATACAAATACATTAAGAGAGCCTGGCAGGGAGCGGAGTAATAGATCCATACGTATATATGTCTATGGGCTGGAGCGGAGGAGCGGAGCCGCCACCGCAGTAATGGCGGCCCGCTCGACTTCCGGGTTTCGCCGGATTCGTCTATAGATTTAGGATTGTTGAACCATCTCTGACTGTAAACTGTATTTGGGCAGCGTCCAGGTAGTAATGTCATCAAAAAGATTTGTGTTCTATGTCTAAAACCGAGACATTAACCAGAAAAAAAGAGATATGCTTTTGATACATCTAAAACTCCTGAATGGAACTTAGAAATTGTCCAGAATAATTGTGGAAAATGAGCATGCTTCCATAGTGATGAGAGTCAGTGTGTTGAATGATGCTGACATGAAGTGTGAGTGGAAGTGAAGAGTCGTGTTGGTGGAGGCTTTTGAAGCAGGAAATGTGATGAGCCGGACTCACCAGTGTTTCAGAGACTCTGCTGTGTTGTTGGAGGAAAACCCGATGGACTCGCTTGGACCTTCTTTCAGACACGAACAGGAATCTTCCGGACTGGATTTCTGCTCCGTCACGCTTGAACTTTCCTCCTTCCTCCCTCTGTTCTGGTTCCTTCCTCTGATTTACAGGATTATTGTCAAACAGCAGAGTTGATGTGATCAATAAGACGGAGTGAAGCTTCGGCTGCAGCTCGTTGTTCAAACATTCACCTTTACACTGTCGTTTATCTTAAATTAACTGGAATTTGTTCAAAGTTCAGATCAGGACTGGGCGGTACGTACAATAAAACTATATTCCTCCTCATTCTACTTTACAGTTCAGACGCTTCCTCTGCTTGCTCTCTGTTTGATTTGCTTATGTAATTGATTTTATGCAGATTTTTCCCAGATTTTTTCCTTCTTTCCATGTGAGCTTATATGTGATAGCTTCTGGACACTAAGAGTAAGCAACACACAGCTAAGGAGCACAGATAACACAGCCAAGTCTGTGCATTATAACAAATCATGGAGTGATAATCCTCCCTGGAACTGTCTCAGTGCAAAACCAAAGAGTAAATCCTGTCTCCTAAAACAGGGAGGACGTATCACAGGCAGGGCTGAGCAACCTGAAATCTGTGAAACCAACTGGCCTTCACTTCCTACGAGACAGACGAGTTCTACCCCTGTACATGGGAGGAAACAGGACTGTAAAGGGCCACAGGGAAAGCTAAAAGCTGAGCCCGAGACACTGATTGTGGGTGACTCTGCTGTAAATGATTTACAAATGATGTGCGATTAGAACAATAAAGTCTTCTGCTTTCCTAGGGATATGGTCAATGATCTGAAGAAGAGAATTGTTAAAATTGCAGATGAATATCCAACTGTGACAAACATCGTTATACAGGGTCAAACGATGTGTTAAACAATGGATTTAATTTTAACAAGTCAGGGGTGAAACTGTTCATCGCAGTCTTATTCATTGAATTATTTCAATGTCAGCAGTTAACTCCTGGAAGGTTTCAGTCTTTTTAATACGTGGCTCTACAGCTACCGCTACAGCTGCAGGCCTCATCCAGAACTGTTTCTGAATGTTTCTGTTTCTGTTTCTGAACTGTTTCTGAATGTTTACAGGCCCCAAATAACTTGGAGACTTTTTTGATGACCTCAGTGAACTGCTGTCTGTGATTGTTACATTATTATAACCTTATATTATAATAATGAGATAGAGAGAGTGAGTTGCCTTTAACTGTTTACTTCCAGCTTCAATGACCTCACTTCCGTACTGCCACATAGTAACAGCAGCTCCCTGATTGGCTGAGGTGTAACTAAGTATATCCTATAACAGGTTATCAACCATACACAACAGTGATCTGTGTTCATTTTGACCGTGAAATTATTGTTGGTGATTTTAAGATCAATGTGGACAACCGTCAGGACAAAGGGACTAGAGACCTGAGTAACACTGTACAACTTTGGGCTGACTCAGCATGTAACAGAGGCCACGCACAATAGAGTTTAAAGGTTACTGTATCTGATATGGGCGTGTCTGATCACTCCTGTGTTTTCTTTGAGACGACAATTTCAGTTCACACAAATGTCTCAACAGCAGTGGTCTCAAAACGGTGTGTAACTGAAAACAGCAGTGAGACATTTAACCAGGTCTTCTCTCTAACACCTGCCCTGTCCGGGGGTTCAGTCGCTGAGTCACTAGCTTTGATGCTAAAATATTAAATGTTATGGACATTATTGCTCCCATTAAGGTGAAGATCACAGACCCCGAGTGTGGGCCCAATTTAGTTCACCTCCGGCCATGTTAAACCAGTTGGGGGGGTTAGTTGTGTCAAAACTCATTGTCTCGTGAGCTGCATACATTGCCTTGGTAAGAGAGGAACTTAGGCACGCAATTGAACCAATGCAACAGAAACTTGGCTCCCGTAATCAGGCCATTGCGGAGTTACAGCACGTGTGCATGGATCACAGTGACCCGCTAACTTCACTGGATTCAACAGTTTCCACGCTAAAAGCCAAGATCAAGTTGCTGACCGCTAAATGTGAGGACCTGGAGGTCAGAGCAAGGAGCAACAACGTACGGCTGGTAGGTGTGCCGGAGGGGCTGAAGGTGTGGCCCAACAGAATTTACTACAAGCTGCTGATGGACTCCCTCAGCCTGGCTGATTTGCCCCTGCTTGCCCGTGCTCATCGCACTCTCCGACCCAAGACTAGTGATGGTAAACCACCCCGACCCTTTCTGACTCATGTGCACTTCTTTCACGTGTGGAATTATATAAGATAAGCTACAGCTTGAAAATGGCTGACAGTTTGTTTGGTAAGCTGGGGGTAAAGTAGTCCTCTTTTCAGTTGGTAATCGCCCTGCCTGTTTGTGATACTTATATTCATATTCGGCCCCCGGAACCCCCCCCCGGTACCCCCTCGATGTTCCGGGACCTCTTCATTGACAAATTAAGCACTGGTGGTGGGTCGGTGTGGGTGGAGTTCTCTCTTTTTTCTTTCTGGGTGTTTTGTACTTTATTAAAGAGCATATTGCAGGTTGGAGACCCCTGTGAATCAATGTGTAGGAAAATAATGTAGGAACTGAATTTTCATTGAAATACGCATAAATATATTCTACAGTGACCTCCGGAGTTGTTTTTGTGAGAGTATTTTACTTCCGCATCTGAAAAAGTTGAACCGGAAGTGACTAACGGGAGGGAGCGCGGTGAATTCAACAATAGGAAAAATAATGGATTTTAATGTTAGTTGTGACACTGAAGAGGTTGTGAATGTGTATTCACACCAATATGACGGGCCACAGCCTTATAATTACGAAACCCGTTAGTCCCCCCACGTTCTTTTGATTGACAGATGAAACTTGCTTTTTAAAAGGCTGATTTATGTGTCCGCGTTACACCAACGCAGACCCTACGGCGTAGGGTATGCGGCGACGCACCGAACGCTGCGTGCGCCGCGTACCCTACACCGTAGGCTACGCCGTCGATTTTACGCGGAACCATAAATCAGCCTTTATTCACTGCAGCACCCGCCCGTGCGCTCCTGAAAGAAACTCCGAAAGTAACTCCTTAAAAATGGGTGAGTACTTGTAATCTGTCTACGTTTGTACTTTCTAAACAGAAAAAAGGCTTATTATCTTCTCTTTTTTCTGATTAAATGCTTCCGAAATAGCCGGGTATTTTTAAAAACGAATATTTCCCCCCCTTCGTTTATAAAATAATTTGTATCCACATTACATCGTTGTTAAAAAAAAAAACCTTCCACACATAACCGAAGATCTGCGTTTTCGACCACATTCATAATTCCAAACCTGTAGATCATCTGGTCTTCCGGCCTCCAGGCCGCCTCTGCGGCGAAGATTCCCCGGGAGCGGCGTCTCCTTCTCGGGTAACGAGCTCGAGTCCCCCCGTGTCACACCACGGAGCTGCCGCGTTAAATCGACGCAGCCCTACGCCGTAGGGTACGGCGTAGGGCTGCGCGTCGCCGCGTACCCTACGGCGTAGGCTCTGCGTCGGTGTAACGCAGTAAACGGCTGTCAAGAGCAGAGACCATTTATTTCATAAATAGCTTGGAGGACAGATGGTGGATCATCTGTAGTTCTGGGTCGCACGTTAGACGTCAGACTCAGAGCAGATTTGTTGTTGTTTTGGAGCATAATGTGACATTCGAAAACGCAAAACTGCTCTCTGTCTCTGTCTACACACATCTACTAAAACGGAGTTTTCAAAAATCTTCACTTTGCCCGGAGTTTTTTTAAACATTCGTTTATTTGCGTTTTCATGTGGATGACAGGTCCAAACGTAGGAAAATATCTTCGGTTTAGCAGATACCCGGCTACGTGTGTACGGGGTCTGCACAGTCAGATGGGGCAGAGCTGTGGAGACGTCTCCCTGGTGCTGCGTCATATGACGCGGTGTTCGAAAAAAAAAGCGTTTGTAGGAGCATGGCTAAAATCAGCCACTTTTTCCTCTGAATACGTGCCCTTATGTCTTGTAAAACATATTAAATCCTACATTAACTTCTCCCATAGTCATTTTCACATAAGGTCAGGTATAATTTTTGAAAAAATTCTAACCTGCAATATGCTCTTTAAGATCAGATTTTATCTCTTTGACCAACTTCACAATATTATATTTGTAAATTAAAGGGAGACTATGAGAAATATTAATACCCAAATACCTAAATTTGGAAGTGGTTAGTTGAAAAGGTAACGCTTGAGCCGGGATCTGTTCAGCCACATTATTGAGAGGAAAACACTCGCTCTTATCAATATTCAACTTATATCTCGAGAAGGAGCCAAAAGTTTGTAAAATATCAAGAATCTTGTTAATACAGACAGTAGGGTTAGAGATATAAAGCAACCGGTCATCCGCATGAAGCGAGACTTTGTGTTCCATCCCATTCCTATTGATACCAGAGAAGAGCGGTGAGCTCTTCAAAGCGATGGAAAGCGGTTCGATTGCGACAGCGAAAAGCATGGGCGACAAGGGGCAGCCCTGGCGACAACCGCGTGTTAAAGGGAAGAATTCAGACCGAGTAGAGTTGATAATTACACTTGCAGTAGGGGCACTGTAAAGCAATTTAATCCATGAAATATACTTTTGACCAAATCCGAATCTAGAAAGAACTGAAAATAATTAACCTCACTCTACGCGGTCAAAGGCCTTCTCTGCATCCATAGAGACCACCAATTCAGGATACTCTGTGACAGATTTTGACATTATTATGTTAAGTAAACGACAAATATTAAAAGATAACTGCCGACCCTTTATAAAAACCAGTTTGGTCAGTAGAAATAATGTTTGGTAGGCAGGGATCCAGCCGGCCAGCAAGGATCTAAATGTATCCATTACAGTGTTCGCAGATGGAGCTTCCGATTTATACAGATTGGAATAATATGAAGAAAAAACATTATTTATCTTGTTTGGATCTGTAATTAAGGTTTGAGGGTCTTTCCGAATTTGTGCGATTGATCTGGAGGCAGACTGATGCTTCAGTTGCCTTGCTAATAGTCGGCTAGCCTTGTCGCCATACTCATAATAGGTTCCTTTTGTTCTCCTTAAAAGTAGTTCTGTCTTGTTTGTAGAAATGAAATCAAATTCAGTTTGAGTTTAAGTCTTTCCATCTGAAGAGTGGGATTAAGAGGTGATGAATGTTGTCTGTCAATATGCAAAATTGCTTCCATCAATTCTTGTTGTCTCTGTTTCCTCTGTTTACCTGCTCTGGCACTGTAAGTTTCCCATAGAAGCGAAGGAGAGATTGAATCAGATTTATTATTTTGTATGAAAAATGAAATCTTTTCTGAAATAAATCTACAAAATTTATCGGAAGATAATAAACCAGTATTAAATCTCCAATTTGAGCGCTTTTCACATTTCGGAAGCAACTGCAGATCTAATAGAAGAGGAGCGTGGTCTGCGATAACTATTGCTGAGTATTCACATGATTTTACTGAGGATATAAGTATTTTGTCTAAAAAAGAGTAATCAATGCGAGAATGTGTCTGATAAACATGCAAATAAAATGAAAACTCTTTTGTTGTAGGGTGATGAAAACGCCACACACCCACACTACCAATTTGATCCATAAGTGTAGTAAGAGTCCTAGCCATATTGGAAGGGGTTACATTTTTTGGGTTTGATTTATCAAGAATAGGATTAACAGTTAAATTAAGGTTTCCCCCAAAAATAAGATGATGCGAGTTCAGGCATGGGATTGATGAGAATAAGGAAGTCATAAAATTAGGACAGTCAAAGTTAGGGGCGTATGCATGTTCTTAAGATGTGAAAATACTCTTGCTCTTTTGATGGGCCCACCCAAACCCTTGACTTTCCAGCTTACAAACCTGATGGTTCCTAGCACACCTACCTGAACCATATTAATTGTAAGTAGTAAATCAGAATAACAGCCTTTGGAATGATTTAATGCACCTGTGTATTAACCAGATTAAGTAAATAAATAAAGTGACACCAACAAACCAAATGCAATGACGAATAAAAAGAAAGGGTTCCTCTTATAAAGAAAAGATAAAACAGGCAGCACGGTGGCTTAGTGGTTAGCACTGTTGCCTCACAGCAAGAAGGTCCCCGGTTCGACTCCCAGGCCCGGCAGGGGCCTTTCTGTGTGGAGTTTGCATGTTCTCCCCGTGCTTGCGTGGGTTTTCTCCGGGTACTCCGGCTTCCTCCCACAGTCCAAAAACCAACCAATCCAAAAACATGCATGCTAGGTTAATTGATGATTCTAAAATTGCCCGTAGGTGTGATTGTTAGCATGGTTTGTGTGTTTATATGTGGCCCTGTGATGGACTGGTGACCTGTCCAGGGTGTAACCCCTGCCTCTCACCTAAAATGAGCTGGGATAGGCTCCAGCAGACCCACGTGACCCCGCAAGGGATAAAGCGGGTAAGATAATGGATGGATGGTTCCTCTTATAAAGAAAAGATAAAACAAACAAACAGAAAATAACCCCCGCCCCACACACACAGTTCAACTGAAATAAATGTCCTAGTTGACATCTTTAAACTTAAAAGATACTTACATACTTGTCCTAAACCCATCCTAAAACATAGATGAAGGAAATATAATATACCACCGGTTAACTGTGGTTTAGTTTGCTTTTATAACATAATACTATTAATACACCTTTTGTAATATCTTAATCCCCATACAAAATGCTAAGCTACACTGATTTATGGAATAAGTGCGCCATCTTTCAAAAGGGAAAAAAAACAATTGCATTCTGTAAATAACTGATGTAACGTTATTTGGACAATCTTAAATTTACAGACATCAGAACACCACACCCACAATGTTGAACGTCTCATAAACGGAGGACAATAGTATTTTCTCCAACAGATCACATTGAAAATAAATGTTTGTCCCTTCAGTTTTTAACGTCAACTCAGTTATCAAAAGGACAAACACAGCGGGTTCACTTCAAAAGACACACGCGGATGGAGTAACGTTACAAATATTATATTTTACCCAAGTCCAATGATAGTTTGCTCTGCGAAATCTATGCGCGTCTGTCCATAAAACCATAAAACGGTCTGTCCGTTCATATATCAATATAAGGATCAGGTCCGACTGCAGACTGCATCAGTTATCAAAGTAAAACAAATAAGTAAATCGGAACAAAATCACCTCGACAAAAGTTAGCCCCGCTCTCCATTAAGAAGTTTCAAATAAGTGTTTAACACAGCAAAATGTCTGTTAATCATTTCACCTCATAGAGGAGAGGAAAAAAGGTAGCTAAAGGGAAAAAAAAACAACTTTAACTCTTGGAGATAGAAGTCCAGTCTATTTCTGCTATCTCGGTAGAAACCTTCGGCGTCCTCAGCGGTGTCAAATATACGGGTCTGACCGTTGAATGTAACTCGCAGACGGGCTGGATATATCAGTCCAAAGCGTATTCCGTCTTTGTAGAGCAGAGCCTTCACTTTGTTGAAGGTGGCCCTCTTCCTGGCAATTGTGGCGCTGAAATCCTCAAAAATCCTGATAGGATGCCCACGATACGAGACATCTCCGTTCTTCTTAGCCCACAGCAGCACAAGTTCCTTCTGGATATATCTATGGAAGCGGACAATGAAGGGACGGGAGCCCTGCGTCGGTTTCAGACCCAAACTGCGGTGCGCCCGATCCAGTTCCAAGTCCGTGTCCAGCAGAACCTCTCCGGCTACCTCCTTCAACAAAGTTATCATAAAAAGTCGAGGATCGTTCCCCTCCATTCCTTCTGGGATGCCGACCACTCGGAGGTTCTGTCGTTTGGAGTGCGAAATCAGGTCTTCAACTGCCAAGTGCAGTTTCTCATTCATCTGGGTGGTTGTCTCCAGCTTCAGCTTCAATGTGGCTACTTCGTTCTCCAGCGTCGTAATTCCGTCTGAATGAGCAGTGAGGGCCTTTTCCATTCACAAATGTATTTTTGATACACACACAAATATAACCTGATTTACAAACGTTTTTTTGTCTGTGAGCTGCGCTGGATTTGCGTGTGACTTTTGAGACTCCCCTGACGTGACTCGATCCACAAATACGTTTTTTTTAACACGGAAGGATCTGCAACCAATCAGATGTCTTCCTTTGTTTCAGCCAATCATATGAGCGCACCCCACGTGGGGGACGCAGAGCAGTGGATAAAACACGATTTACTCTAAACCAATCAGATTAAAGGGGCGGATACACCTGCTGTTTGAACTGCGTTCGCGTCGTTCGCTTAGAAAAGTGATTAATATTTGGAGTTGGTGGAGTAAAGATAAATAAACAAGAGTTTATTAATACAGAGACAAATGTTAATGTTATGTGATTGTCACAATCAGTAGGTTCTTTTCGATCCCCAATAGACCACAGAGGCAGGTGGAAGGTTACGACACTTTATTCAATAGTGAACCACAAGTAATATATTTTCGGCTCACTGGAGTAAAAGAAATCTGGGGGTTAAGATCTGCCACCAATAATATTAAAATCAACAACGGGAGGAGGGGGCTCAAATTAAATAGCTTGGCCACCAGAATTAGACCGAGACCTGGATACACCACTGCACTGCAAGAAAGCGATCTCAGAACCAAAGGATCACAGCAAGGGTCAAGGCATCCACCAATGGTAACTCAACAAAAGTTCCCAAAACACACACACATGCAACACCGTTAAAGGCAGGTCTCGGGAAACGTCTATGGTGGCCCCAAACCCCTTCAACCCCCCCTCCTACAATCCAATCTCGTATCCCCCAGATAAGGATGTCAGTCAGTGGCCCCTAAAACAAATAAGAATAGGAATAAGAATTAAAAATGCTATGATAAAAGTCAGTGGTAAAAACCTGTGGCCATACAATGAGCCAACAGTCTGTACTGGCCCACCCAGGGCCTACAGTCTCTGCGCGCCTGGCTGCGTGCGCTGGGGGAGCTCTGGCGTCCCGCACCAGGAAAGCAGCCGTGGGATTAGTCCGGCAGGTGAGGGGGCGGGGTCCAGGCCTACTCTCACCGTCAGGAGAGAAACAGCGTCGGCCAGTCAAACCAGGCTGGAAGGCAGGAAAAGAGTGCGATCAGTGGACTGAATCATGAGAAGTTAAAACTCACTGGTTCTCAAGCTCCAGGGTAGACCGTCCCTCTATGTGGGTAAATAGAGAGCGATGTTCCCAAACAGATGTGGTGATCAAGCCGAGGGTCCTGTCCACGTCCGGGAAGGCGAGCAGGAATCTCCGTCTGCGTCCAGCCTCCAGCACCTTGGCCTCTCTGCCGTGCGTCCTCTGTGCGTCCGGGAAGGCGAGCAGGAATCTCCGTCTGCGTCCAGCCTCCAGCACCTTGGCTTCTCTGCCGTGCGTCCTCTCTACGTCCTCTGCTGTGCCGCATCTGTTTCCTCTTTTTAATCACCGCTGTCTACCTGAGAGCCTTGATTGCAGGATTCGGTTCACCTGTGAACAGAGCACAAGGGAAGACACACCCACCCCTGTGCAATTGACAGCCAAGTCCCAGTTCAATGCTCTCCCACACACACAGTTCACTATCCACAATGTTTCCGATAAAAAACTGTTAAAATCATAGTTCAGTCGCTGTCAGCCGCGACATTTCCCCCCTGCTTTTTCCAGCGGCCGTCCCGGCCGCTAGAATTGTCGGAAGCGAAGCGGGCCCATGCCAAAGTTAATCCGGTGGGATTGTCTTAAGTGGGTGTTTCTCTCGCCCACACCTGCAGTAGAGTTACTGGGGCCTTCTTCAGGCCCTGGGCAGCTACTAGCAGACGATACCCCACCTGATACATGCTGGTCAGGGACATCGACATCAGTACATAAAGAAAATGGCGGTGCATGGTCGGACGTTCCTTAATCTCCTGTTGCATCTCAGTCTGGAGGGACTCCTTGAGCTGCTCCATGTCCAGGGCTGAGGGTGTAGACCTCAGCGGTGGTGGGACAGTCTGTGCCTGGCAACCCATGGCATCCTCACCTCTAGCATACTCCCGCTCCAGAGCCAATGCCTCATCACAGGCTGCCTCAAATGACATACATGTAGCTGGGGGATGCACATCTGAGCTCTCGTTGAAGCTCACATCTTGCTGGGCCGTCCCTTGGCCCTCTGGAAACCTGTGCACACCAGACATTCACGGGGCCCATGTTAACTGGATCACTGCCACCTTTTGAAGGACTCACCGAATAAAGTCCTCTATGACTTCCCCCAGTAGTTGCTTACAGTCAAAAAAATCTGTCCTTACTTGGTCCGAAGAATGGTTGCTCCCATACTTTTTAGTCCCAACATCCAGAGTTTTCTGATTGATGTCTATCTTCTGATGACATTAGCAAGATCTGTCTGCGTGCTTGGCCATCCCAAATAGTCAATATAAAATCTACTCTGTTGTACATTCAAACGTTGTGCTCACAGGAATGCTTCCACCTGAGCACGCCATTTGTTCTAAACCTCCACCCCACCTTCCCCACAGAACTTGCATACCAATGAAACACCCATGAACTATAGCAACATGGCTGCATATGACAACTGGAGGTTGGGATCATTTTGGGGGTGAAGATCTCCCTGCTGGCTTGTGCCTGCCTTTTCTCATTGTATCGTATGAGTGGTCTATTGGGGATCCTGCCAACAACGCCAAATTATGTCACAATCAGTAGGTTCTTTTCTATCCCCAATAGACCACAGAGGCAGGTGGAAGGTTACGACACTTTATTCAATAGTGAACCACAAGTAATATATTTTCGGCTCACTGGAGTAAAAGAAATCTGGGGGTTAAGATCTGCCACCAATAATATTAAAATCAACAACGGGAGGAGGGGGCTCAAATTAAATAGCTTGGCCACCAGAATTAGACCGAGACCTGGATACACCACTGCACTGCAAGAAAGCGATCTCAGAACCAAAGGATCACAGCAAGGGTCAAGGCATCCACCAATGGTAACTCAACAAAAGTTCCCAAAACACACACACATGCAACACCGTTAAAGGCAGGTCTCGGGAAACGTCTATGGTGGGCCCAAACCCCTTCAACCCCCCCTCCTACAATCCAATCTCGTATCCCCCAGATAAGGATGTCAGTCAGTGGCCCCTAAAACAAATAAGAATAGGAATAAGAATTAAAAATGCTATGATAAGAGAAAGTGTTAGTGGAGAGTCCGGTTATGGCGTCTGCCTGAGCAGCAGCAGGTTTCCGAGCTCCGATCCCGTGTGTCCACTTTGCACCTCCATTTTGCCAAGTCGACCCTCAACTAACCCACTCAGTTCTACAAAGGCTTCTTGTTAACATTCTGAACAAAAATGCCAAGAAGGAAGCAACATAACCAGACTAAATTGGCGACGGACGGCGACGAAGACGATGAAGCTAGCAGCATGGACCACGCGTTGGTGGATGACGAGGTGGACTTGGAAGATGCTAATGAGGCTCACCAAGACAACGGTGCTAATATTTTAGCTGCCATTCGTTTGTTGAGAGCTGATTTTACTATCCAACTGCGCGAAGTCGTCTCGTCTAACCAAGAGATAAAGGAAGCAATTGGTGCTTTCTCTGAGAGGCTAAGCACGGCTGAGACCCGCATCTGCAAAGCTGAAGACGAAATCTCGGGGCTAACTGGCAAGGAAAAGTCCCTTCAAAAGAAGGTTCAAGAGCTTACCTTGAAACTTGACGACCTCGAAAACAGACACCGAAGATCAAACCTACGGCTGATCGGCTTGCCCGAGAAAACTGAAGGGGGAGACGCGGTCGCATTTCTTCAAACCTGGCTGCCTGAAGTCCTCGGACCCGACGCGTTCCCGAGTCCCGTTGTTATTGAACGTGCTCACCGGCTGCCCGGCCGACAAGACCCGAGCGGACCCCCGCGCACTCTCATCATGAAGTTCCTCAACTATCAAGACAAAGTCCGGGTGATGAGAGCAGCTCGTAAAAAAGGAAAAGTGACGTACCGGGAGCACCACGTTATGTTCTTTCCAGACCTGTCTGTGGAGGTTCAGAAACAACGCCGTCAATACAACGATGTGAAGCTGAAGCTCCGGGAGCTGCAGCTGGACTTCGGGCTCGTATTTCCCGCAAAGATGAAGATCTTTCATAAAGGCAGCCGGCACCAATTCAACACACCAGAAGAAGTGGAAGCATTCATTCAACGGATCCGTCAGCAACGAGAGGGGTAAACAACTGTCAGCATTATGTCAAAATAGAACACATCACGTCTTGGCCACCTAGTGGTCAGATGAGTCACGCTCTGACAGTTTGACAGTTAAGAATATTGCCACGTTGATCCTGCACATTACAGTTGAATATGCTTGGATGCTTTCACTTGTGCATCTTTCATGGGGGTGACGGAAAACATGATTATTATTCACTGGGATCGGAGCGCTTTCTATTGTTTTATTGTTTTTATTTTTTTTTCTCTCTTGCTCCTTTTTGAAGGATCAGAGAACAAAGCCGGGTCGCTTCAAGTGGGGAGGGTTTTTCTGTGTATTTGATCACAGGGGGCGGGAAGGGTTAAGAGTTCTGTGTTGTGTTATAATGTTCTTGTATTTGAAATGTAAGGTGCTTTTTTTCACAGTAAGGGCAAAACAGTATCATCAGGGCCATGCCATAATCACAGTATTATTACATGAATAGGAGTTTAGATCTTCAGATAATTTCTTGGAATGTTAGAGGCCTAAGGAAATTAGTTAAAGTAAAGCAAGTTATGAATCGGATCAAACAATATGATCCCAAAATAGTTTTCTTACAAGAAACACATTTGCTTTCTAATGAAACAGGTCGCTTAAAGAAAAGGTGGCCAGGTCAAGTAGTCACATGTTCTTTTTCATCATATGCCAGAGGAATTGCAGTACTTGTCCATAAGTCTGTTCCTCTTCGTATTCAAAAGACAGTTCTGGATCCAGCGGGCAGATATATTATTATACAAGCTTCATTAATAAACCAAGACTTGATTCTTGTGAACTTATACGGTCCTAATAATGAAGAGCCAAACTTTTATAATAATGTATTTTTGCAAATTTCTTCTTTTCGGGGAATCATAATAATCGGGGGTGATTTTAACTGCGCCCTTGACCCAAAATTTGACCGCTCTTCAGGCATAGATCTAACCCATATAAGAAGCAGGAAGATAATTCACCAATTTATGGAGGAGCTTAACCTAATCGATATTTGGAGGGTTAAAAACCCGACAAAGAAGGAGTATTCTTGTCATTCAGCTACACATAATACATACAGTCACATAGATTACTTTCTCGTGTCCAAATTGCTTGCTCCAGATGTCAATAATTGTGAATATAAGAGTATTCTCATTTCCGATCATGCTTTACTTATGCTTAACTATTCAACTACAACTGTTGTCAAAGGGAAAAGACTCTGGCGCCTTAGGCCACAATGGTTACAAAATCCCAAATTCCTCGACTATGCTGGTCAGAATATTGATGACTATTTTGAGTTAAATACAACAGAGACTTCCGCCTCAGTAAGATGGGAGGCCTTTAAAGCTTTTATTCGGGGTCAGATGATGGGATATACAAGAAATAAATCGAATAAACAATATCTAGAAATACTGGAGTTGGAAAGAGATATAAAGGAACTTGAAGTGGAAGTAACTGAAAACTTTTGTCAAGAAAAACAACAGAAATTAGCGATTTTAAAAGCTAAGTACAATAAGTTATCCACTAATAAAGCCCTGGCAGGATTAATTAGACTGAAGCAGACCTATTATGACCAGGGAGAGAAGGCAGGGAAATTACTTGCTTGGCGCTTAAAAACAGAGCAAAATGCAAGAACTATTACAGAGATTGTCACTGACAATGGAGATAAAACATCAGACCCTCAAACAATTAATACGTTATTTGAAGCATATTACACACAGTTATACTCATCGGAATGTTCAGTGACTAATGACTCATTTCAAGATTTTTTTGATCAGTTAACGCTCCCCTCTCTTACCGAGGAGGCTAAAGCTGATTTAGATTCTCCTATTACTCTAGCTGAAATATCTGAAGCAATTGACAAACTTAAAGGGGGAAAGGCGCCTGGCCCAGATGGGCTACCTACCGACATCTACAAAATGTTCAAGAATAAGTTATTATCTCCACTGTTAGATATGTTTGTAGAAGGCTTCAACTCCGGCAAACTCCCTCCGTCCATGTGTAATGCACTTATAACTCTAATACTGAAGCCTGGAAAACCAGCAACAAAATGCGATTCTTATCGGCCGATTTCGTTGATTAACTCTGATGCTAAAATACTTGCCAAAGTACTGGCACGAAGGCTTGAGAAGTACCTGCCTTTTCTCTCTGACCCAGACCAAAATGGATTTGTTAAGGGGCGGCAAACTTTCCACTCCATTCGTAGGGTTCTCAATATTGTTTATGCAAAGACAGAACATCCAGATACAGCAGTGCTCTCGATTGACGCTCAAAAAGCGTTTGATAGAGTCGAGCATCAATATCTCCACAAAGTACTCGAACGTTTTGGCTTCGGTCATTATTTCTCTAATTGGATTAAAGTCCTATATAACAACTCAGTAGCATCTGTATTAACAAATGACATTATATCCAATTCTTTTAATCTCACTAGAGGCACACGCCAAGGTTGCCCTCTTTCACCCCTTTTGTTTGTGTTGGCAATTGAGCCCTTGGCTATTGCTATTAGGAGCAATCAAAATATTATAGGAATAAAAATAAATGAGACTGACAACAAAATAGGTTTATTTGCAGATGATATTGTATTTTTTTTATCTCATTTAGAACAATCACTGCATCACATGTTTAATGTCATTAGCTCTTTTAGTAAGCTGTCCGGCTACAAAATTAATGAGTCTAAATCTGCTATACTTTTCCTTAAACATTCAGAAAGAATAAAACCCTCTGTTCAAACCCCATTCAAGGTGATTAGGGATAGCTTCACATACCTTGGAATTAGAATCACTCCTAAAATTGTAGATTTAGTAGAGACAAATTACAATCCAGTGATAGAATCAGTCTCAGAATCAATTAATAGATGGTCATTGCTACCAATTTCCATGATAGGGCGGATCAGTATACTCAAAATGAATGTTCTTCCGAAATTCCTTTACCTCTTTCATTCCATTCCTCTTAGTCCTCCTATTAATTTTTTTTCAAAGATGAAAAGCATGTTTTGTAATTTTATATGGAACAACAGACGGGCTAGACTTCGCTTATCTTTGCTTTATCTCCCCTACGATAGAGGAGGCTTGAAAGTCCCAAACCTCCAATGGTATTATTGGGCTGCCCAACTCACTACTGCCTCCTGTTGGTTCTCGCAAAAAACGGCACAGTCCTGGATGAGTATGGAAAGAAGTATGTCTTCCCCTCTACCGCTCAATTTATACTTATATTCAGCTAAATTAAAAGAATTAAAAGCGTCAACACTTAACCCCTTTGTTAAGAATACAATCTTAGTATGGTATGAGGTTCATAAACACAAAGGTGAGATACCTGTGATATCTAAATTTACACCAATCTGGGGAAATAGTGATTTTAAACCTGGCCATAAAGATATGGGCTTCAAAATTTGGGCAAACAAAGGTCTTAGTAAAATTGGAGATTTATTTGACAACAACACTCTCTTGTCGTTTGTTGATCTGAAACAAAAATATGACATCCAACAAAACCATTTTTTCAAATACCTGCAGATAAGAAGCTATATATTTAAGTTACAGAAGTCTTTATCTATACCTACTCTTAGCCCTATAGAAGAAATAGCTACAAATCAACACCCTAAGAAGGGACTGACTTCAAGCTTCTATGCATCAATCATGGAAGGATCAAAGGTTTCCTCAGATGGGAAAAGATTGGCATGGTGTGAGGATTTAAATTCAGTAATTTCCATTGAGGATTGGCAAAAGACTTGCTTAAAATCCCAAACACAAACGATAAATACCCATTTTAAACTACTTCAGTATAAGTGGATAATGAGAATATATGTAACACCAACTCAACTAAATAAATTCAACCCCAACAACCCTGACACGTGCTACAAGTGTGGTAGAAAAGGCACACTATATCATTGCCTATGGGATTGCCCACTGATTCAGACCTTTTGGAGTGAAGTGATAGATATGATTTTGAAGGTTACAGGTGTAAAACTAATATTAGACCCCAAACTTTGTATTCTGGGTATTTTCCCAGTTAACCCTAACCTCACCAAGGCAATTAAATCTATGATTATTTTTTGCATGTTACAAGCCAAATACACTATAGCAAAGTCATGGAAATCCACTACTAAGCCAAGTATTAGTGTCTGGCTTGCAGGACTATCAGATTCGCTGGCACTGGAAAAACTCACCTTCACGTTAAAGGGTAAATATTTAATCTTTGACAGTATGTGGAGATCTTTTATGGTGTTCTTGGAGGGGAGGAAAGCATTGGAGGCAGTTTCCCCCTGTATGTAAGCCATCAACAAGCAAAATTACCATATATTTATTAAACGTCTGATTGTTTATTTCTTTTTCACTTCTTTTATTTTTTATTTGAAATGCTTTTCTTCAAGAGAGATTGTTTATCTGGATTCTTGGACTGTAAATAACACATGCTACTGCCCTATGATGTTTGTATCATTCAAGAGGAGCCTTATTGTGACAGTTTTGTTCTGCACCTGAATTTTATTTGTTGTATGTGAATATTTACTCTGAAAAATTAATAAACACACTTGTTTAAAAAAAAATGCTATGATAAAAGTCAGTGGTAAAAACCCGTGGCCATACAATGAGCCAACAGTCTGTACTGGCCCACCCAGGGCCTACAGTCTCTGCGCGCCTGGCTGCGTGCGCTGGGGGAGCTCTGGCGTCCCGCACCAGGAAAGCAGCCGTGGGATTAGTCCGGCAGGTGAGGGGGCGGGGTCCAGGCCTACTCTCACCGTCAGGAGAGAAACAGCGTCGGCCAGTCAAACCAGGCTGGAAGGCAGGAAAAGAGTGCGATCAGTGGACTGAATCATGAGAAGTTAAAACTCACTGGTTCTCAAGCTCCAGGGTAGACCGTCCCTCTATGTGGGTAAATAGAGAGCGATGTTCCCAAACAGATGCGGTGATCAAGCCGAGGGTCCTGTCCACGTCCGGGAAGGCGAGCAGGAATCTCCGTCTGCGTCCAGCCTCCAGCACCTTGGCCTCTCTGCCGTGCGTCCTCTGTGCGTCCGGGAAGGCGAGCAGGAATCTCCGTCTGCGTCCAGCCTCCAGCACCTTGGCTTCTCTGCCGTGCGTCCTCTCTACGTCCTCTGCTGTGCCGCATCTGTTTCCTCTTTTTAATCACCGCTGTCTACCTGAGAGCCTTGATTGCAGGATTTGGTTCACCTGTGAACAGAGCACAAGAGAAGACACACCCACCCCTGTGCAATTGACAGCCAAGTCCCAGTTCAATGCTCTCCCACACACACAGTTCACTATCCACAATGTTTCCGATAAAAAACTGTTAAAATCATAGTTCAGTCGCTGTCAGCCGCGACATGATGACAGCCAATCAGATATCTGGGAGTTGACATGTGATGTGGAGGTTATATTAATGGGTGTGTCTCGATAAAGCTTCAGAGAGAGTTCCAGCCACGAGTAAGACTGATGCCTCCGTCATTGTTCAACAACTCTTATATTCGGTTTATCACTGGGTGTTCACGCAGAGCCGCTGAGCTTTCCGACTCTGACAACAACCCTCTCGTCATAACCGGAAGATAAATGCATGTCCCCTTTAAGACATTTATTTGAGAAAGTGTAATTGCTGATGAAAGAAAACATTACATTTTGAGCTCAATTCAGTTTAAAGGTATTGTGACATAATTTTTAACATGCTTTTAACACTATTAAAAGTCTTGGCCAATATCCCTCAAATGTGTCTAAAAAGGTGTAACAAGAAAAACTTCACTCCAGTACTCCATGCCTGGCTTCTTTATGACGGTGTTTTTTGCGCAGTGAAAAACGCGTCCTTTTCCCCCTTTCCTGTCAATCATTGCCCCGCTCCTCCATCTGAGGTCGTAGGCGAAAAAAAAAGGAGAGCGCGGGGTGGAGAGGAGAGACTTAGACGTCTCTCTCCCTCCAGCCCGCGGCTCAGTGCTCGGGTGATTTGTCTTGTGGGCGGAGAGAGGATAGGTGATGGGCAGGGAGCTGGGTGGAGGGGGCGGTGATTTAGCGGACCTATACGTATAGGTCCGCTGCCACCCAACCAGATGCGCCCTTTTTGCATAATTATGCGGAAACTCCCAGAAAGCACACAATACACTGAATGTTAAAAGTTCGTTTTTTTTGGGTGTAATTGATGTCAAGATACCCAACAAAACACAAAAAATCAAGAAAAATTTGTTTTTCATGTCACAATCCCTTTAATATAATTAAAACATTTTCTTTTTTTAGGTTTTACACACTTGAATATACATCAAAAGCTCCTAATTCCATAAGGCGTGGAACTTCGGAGGCTTAGAGCAGCAGAAACAGTTCACAGACCAGTGGATTCTTCTCTGTGTTTGCAGGATGCTTGATGACGTTTAACTGCTATTGACCGAAAATTCTTTTTACACCCTTTGCACATGTAAGGCTTTTCTCCTGTGTGTGTGCAGATGACGTTTCAGATTACCGCGGCGATTGAACGTCTTCCCACAATGGTCACAGGTAAAAGGCTTTTCTCCTGTGTGGATATACAGATGACGTTTCAGATTACTGGGGTCTCCGAACGTCAGTCCACAATGGTCACAAATACCACAGATTTCTCCTATGTGGATGCGCTTATGGACTTTTAAATGTGATGTCTGCTTGAAGCTCATCCCACAATGGTCACAGGTAAAAGGCTTTTCTCCTGTGTGGATATACCGATGATGTTTTAAATGTTTTTTTTTAAGCTCTTCCCACACTGGTCACACTGGTGAGTTTTCTTTGCCGGATTGGTAGACTGACCCTGCAGTCTGTCCCCTAAACCAAGCTCTGCCTTGTGATGAGGGTCATCCTGGTTTTTGCAGGTCTGGTTCTGTGAAACAACAGATGAAAGAGAAGTATAAAAACATTATCAGATTTTCTCATCATCTACAAAGCATATTTGAATAAACCTGGATTCAAAGTAAACAGCAAAATATTCAAAAAAAAGTCCTCATTTATTGCACCACAACTGATAAAGAACACATTCGATTTTTAGACTGAGACATTTTGCCATTTCATGGAAGACTGGCTTATTTTGAATTTGGCGTCAGCAACACAACTCGTAAAATGTTGAAATGGTGATGTTCACCATTGTGTGGCATCTCAGTCTGTAAACGTCTTGGAAGTGATGAGAGCAACTCGCTGGAGTTTTGGAAGATTATTGTCCTATTCTTGTCTGACGCGGGGTTCTTAGTCCCGGGAATTTGTTGCCTTATTTTTCATTTCGCGATGAGGAGTTAACGGTCAAAGAGACGAAAAACAAACTGTGTAGTGGCCACTCACTAGCAGGACACTGTTTAGTTTCAGTAGGTTAGAATTCACAAGAATCTAGCCGTTATTAATGATGACGATGAGTTTTCAGTTAGTGTTCTGTTACCGTTGGTTACGGGCTGTTGAAACGAGAGACTGAAATAAACAACACAAGTTTTTCCTTCGTCCACAAAAAGCGTTTTTTCAGCTCTTTTGTTCTCAAACTACAATGGCATGGTTTATCAGGACCTGGTGTGACCACTGTGTCCTAGCAAGCCGTTTCAATTAGCATAGGTCATTCATGTTCTCAAAATTGACAAGTCTGGCAATTATCACTTTCAGGTACTGCTTATAAATGAAGCCTTGAAAAATAAATAAATAAATAAATGAAGCCTTGGATAAGTCTAGTAAATTTCGGACTTTTATATCAATTCCTTCATGACATATTGACCATCAAATTTAAAATGCTTATGAAAGCTTTCATCACAATGTTGATGAAGTACCCTAAAGTTTGCATATATCAGCAAATGGCTTCTGTTGAGGAATTTATCAAAAACCAGTTCAGAAGTCCGCTCGTGGTATAGAGAGTTTTTAATCAGTAAGCCGGCGGTCGACATGACCAGCCCAGATCGAGTCTGTATTTGGTGTGTCGACCCAGATGGGTTCAGTCAAAGGGTTTTTATACAAAATGCAGGAATACACGAATCAGGCGAGAGACAAAAAGTAATTTACGGTCGGATGTGAATCGGGCCAAATGTCATTATCAGACATTTGGCATGACTGTCACAGACCTCCAAATCACCCCATAGGGTGCTCTCTTGATTAAAGTCTGTTTGAACCAACTTCCAGGTGTGCAGGATCTGCCCGGGGGGTAGGAAGTTGGGTAGGAAATTTGGAGCTACCTCAAAAGGTCTTGAGTCCACTTCAAAGCCCTGCAGGAGGTAGGACTGGGGCAACCTGCCAAGCTGTCACAATTCTTTATCAATTTTTTTTTTTTCTTTTTGTTGAATTACAGTGGAGTGGTGATACATATTTTGCAAGTGAACCTTAAACATGTGATCAGAAGTCAAATAACAACAAGCCAACAAAACAAATTCAAATAAGCTAGTAAATCCATCATCCCTACAGCAGTCATTTCTTGTGAGAGCATAGGCATGTCTTTTGCAGTGGTTTTTTTTGCTAATCTTCAACTGCATGGGATAAATCCCTTATTTGGTCCAAAGCTGCCATGACTCCGTAATTTGGAACGAGGGCACCAAAAAATCTTGTCCATGGTGTTTGTGTGTGTGTGTGTACAATTCTCTATTAACAATGCAAACTTTTGGTGGTACAGTAACGATTCTTATGGCTGGCACCACATGGCCCAGACCACATATTCCAGACCAACCGTTTGGAAGATATTCATAAGCCCTAATGCCACAAATCCAGTAAACATCCTTTTGGTAGAGGTATGGAACAGCGATTAACCATTGTAGCAAGGTAGTTATAATCCTTAATGGAATCGGGCAGTGGATTTTGGCTTGTTTTAGGCTTGACAAGCGGTTCTTCAGAAGGAGAATATGTGGAGTCACAGTTTGATGTTCCTAGGTGGATAGTTCCTTTGCCTTCAACACACCACTTTAATGTCTTTGGGATCATGGTGAGGGTGAGAGGAATTGGTGTGTTGCAGGAATAACAGCTAGTGTGAAGTTTATCACAATACAATTGTCTCATTTGGGGGGTTTGTGACAGTTGTAATGCCCATAAGAAGAATTGAGGTTCAAAATGTAACAGGTGTCACATGAAGTAATGGGCAGAGTCATTAATGGGAGTCCTTCTTTTGTGCTGTGTGGAATGAACCCACACACATAACAGTTATCAGGGTGTGGGCTATTTTCAGCAACCATTTTTGCCAGTTGGAGGTATGTGTTTGTTGAGGGTTGTGTTTCATATATTTTAGGAGTTATTTTCTCTTGGTAAACGGTTAGGTCTCGTTTGTGGTGTTTGCAAGGGTGTCTGTTTTGTTCCTGCGACAGATGTGAGTGTTTTGGCGTGTACAATGCATCTGCTTCTGGGCCTCTGTGGCCTGCGCTGCTCCCCTGCTCCTCTGCCAGTCGTCGAAGTCTGGGGTGTTGAAGTTCATCTACTTCTGGGCTGTCCGAGCCTGCGTTGTTTCTTTCACTGGCTCCGACGGTGGTGAGGACGAAGACCCCCAGGAAGAAGATGGTACCAGCTGGTTTCCGGTGCATGGCGGAGGAGTTGTTTTCTTGCAGTGGGATGCGTGGATCCAGATTAGACGCCCCTCACACTTGACAGCGGTGTTGGTGGTGAGCAGGACGAGTTGAGGCTTGGACCAGCGAGGTTTCAGGGCGTTTTTTCCGTCGGAACTCCCTGACACAGACCCAGTCTCCGGGTTGTGGCGTGGTTTGCCACTAGGAAGAGACTGGACAGCTTTTACTTTTCTGTGGATTGACTGAACAGCAGAAGTTTAGAGTACAACAGAATGATATCATGGATTCATCCATGGCATGGAAGTCCATCTTCTTCATATATACAGAACTGAATTGCTTGGTATGGTCATAGGTCTACCCATAATCCTTTCATGAGGCGTGAGTTTTGTGCTTCCTAATGGGTGTTAACAGGTGTCAACATTGTCCATTTAAGTCCAGTTTAAAATTCTCTGCACATACAAAAACATTTTCATACATGAACATTTTCATACAAGAATAATTTCGGTGTCCCTTATTTATTTTTCAGGGAGTTGGCAACCCTAGTCATGACTTTAACAGAAAATGAGATAAATAATGCTTTTCCTAGAGGTGGTTGCCCAATTATCCTTATCTAAAAATCACCTCTACTAGACCAGGGGTCGGCAACCCAAAATGTTGAAAGAGCCATATGTCGAGTAAAAAGTCTAAATGTCGAGAAAAAAAGTCTAAATGTCGAGAAAAAAGTCTAAATGTTGAGAAAAAGTTGAAATGTTAAGAAAAAAGTCGAAAATGTCAAGAAAAGAGTGGAAATGTTGAGAGAAATGTTGAGGAAAAAGTCGAAATGTCGAGAAAAAAGTCAAAATGTTGAGAAAAAAGTCGGAATGTCGAGAAAAAAGTCAAAATGTTGAGAAAAAAAGTCGAAATGTTTGGAAAAAGTCAAAATTTCGAGAAAAAAGTCAAAATTTCGCGAAAAAAGTCAAAATGTCGAGAAAAATGTCAAAATGTCGAGGAAAACGTCAAAATTTTGAGAAAAAAGTCGAAATGTCAAGAAAAAAGTCGAAATGTTGAGAGAAATGTCGAGAAAAAAGTTTAAATGTTGAGAAAAAAGTCAAAATGTTGAGAAAAAAGTCAAAATTTTGAGAAAAAAGTCGAAATGCTGAGAAAAAAGTCAAAATGTCAAGAAAAAAGTCGAAATGTCAAGAAAAAAGTCGAAATGTTAAGAGAAATGTCGAGGAAAAAAGTTTAAATGTTTAGAAAAAAGTCAAAATGTTGAGAAAAAAGTCAAAATGTTGAGAAAAAAATCGAAATGTTGTGGAAAAAGTCAAAATTTTGAGAAAAAGTTGAAATGTTGAGAAAAAAGTCGAAATGTCGAAAAAAATGTCAAAATGTTGAGAAAAAAGTCAAAATGTTGTGGAAAAAGTCAACATTTCGAGAAAAAAGTCAAAATGTCGAGGTTAAAAAGGAAAGGAAAAAGGAAGAAAAAAAGAGAAAAAAGGAAGAAAAAGAAGAAAAAAAAGGAGAAAAAAAGGAAGAAAAAGAAGAAAAAAGAAAAAAAAAGTAGAAAAAAAGAGAAAAAAAGGAGAAAAAAGAGAAAAAAAGGAGACAAAAAGGAAAACATTTTAAAAAAGAAGAAAAAAAAGGGAAAAAAAAGGTCAAACATTTTTTCCAAGGTTCCAGGGAGCCACTAGGGCGGCTCCAGAGCCGCGGGTTGCTGACCGGGAACCTGCCGGGAACCTGTGTAGTCAGTGCGTCCTCCATGACGGCAGGTGGCGCTGATACGAATCTTCAAACAAGTGCGAAAAGAAGAAGACACAGCAAAGGAATCAGGAAACCAAATTTGATGCATTTTTTGCACCGGTAGATCCGTGTTCGCACAAATACATCACAGATAAATTAAATTATAATCTAAATATGTCTAAAAGACATCGCCTGGACCTGGGTGACGACTACTCTTCCAACAAGAAGCGGTCTGACGGGTAGGAGAAGCTGCTCGTCTGTGTAAACAGATACAGGCTAACTGTTAGCCGCTGCTGCTAGTGTCGCTAGCTGACCAGAGCCGGGACAAAACCCTCCTTTACTCACTGATATCAACACTGGCGTAAAAACCAGAGTCCCTCAGCTTGATTTCTGTCAGATCTAGCGTCGTCACCAGTATCAACACAGAGCTGCAGGGGGGGTTTATTAATAAAAACACGCGGAGCAGTAATCAGTGCATGCAGCACTCAGGCACGTGTGGCTAACAGCACTTAGCTCGCTGCTAACAACGCTTTAGGGAGATCCACAGTTTACCCCGGAGGATACGCTGAATTCAGTCTCTAAGTGCTATAATGTGTTAGTTTACACAATCAAAGGCCGGTTAAAAGTTGTGTGTTTGTTGCTTGTAACAGAGCCAGGGTTAAACACCGGTCCGGCTCAGTGGAGTCTGATACAATAACAGCAGGTGTTTTCAGTGTAATAATGTAGTAAATACATGATTGATTGAAGTTTTTATTTACGGGTCATGTACATGAAGTGCCCAGCCTGAGTGGGCTTACAAGACACAAAAGAAAAAGGAACATAAATCAAACCATCAAATGAATTATTTATTAAATTAAGGGCATTTAAATTCATGGATTTAGTGGAATACAACATAGCATTGATAATGTACAAAGTGTTCAACAGATTGTTACCTAGTAAAATTGTAAGCATGTTTAAAATAAGGGTAAGTAGATATGAGCTTCGGGAGAAACATATTTTAATATGTTTTGTATGTTGCGATCTGAATAAGTTGATCATGTGAGAAGGGTAGGCGTAAATAAGCAATAGCTTCAGCCTATTCCTTTTCGGTTAGGTCTCTTTTTTTTTTATGTGAACTAATGCTTTCAGTTGGTGTCTACATTATGAATGACCTGACCGAAATAAATATATTTTCATTCATAAATATATTTTCATTCATTCATTCAAAATAGACTTTATTGTCATTGTGCTCAGGTTACAACGAGATTGGTTGGGATGTTCCCACCAAAGTGCAAAGGAAGCAAAAATAAGAGGAATAAATAAATATGAAAAGCACAGTAGAAAAACATAAAAGCAATACAAACAATGTCTGGTAAAGTGCAACAGACTGTGACCTAGACATCACTCCAACATCATTCAAAAAAATACACCTGTTATGTTTTGTTGTGTATTATTTAGCAATCCAATGGCCCAGGGATAGTAGGTATTTTTGAGTCTGTTTGTCTGCTGAAGAAGAATGAAAGCCAGACAACAGACCCTGTACCAATTAAACATACAGGACTGTCTCAGAAAATTAGAATATTGTGATAAAGTTCTTTATTTTCTGTAATGCAATTTAAAAAAAAAAAAAAAAAAAAAAAAGTCATACATTCTGGATTCATTACAAATCAACTGAAATATTGCAAGCCTTTTATTATTTTAATATTGCTGATCATGGCTTACAGCTTAAGAAAACTCAAATATCCTATCTCAAAAAATTTGAATATTCTGGGAATCTTAATCTTAAACTGTAAACCATAATCAGCAATATTAAAATAATAAAAGGCTTGCAATATTTCAGTTGATTTGTAATGAATCCAGAATGTATGACTTTTTTTTTTTTTTTTTTTTTTTTAAAGTCAATTTTTTGAGATAGGATATTTGAGTTTTCTTAAGCTGTAAGCCATGATCAGCAATATTAAAATAATAAAAGGCTTGCAATATTTCAGTTGATTTGTAATGAATCCAGAATGTATGACATTTCTGTTTTCCTAATTGCATTACAGAAAATAACAATATTCTAATTTTCTGAGACAGTCCTGTATAAATGATCCTGACGCTTTATCCAGGCTTCAGAAACAAAATGAGCCACCTTAAAAACATTGAAGTTAAACAACCCGTCTATTCTATCATCATCAGAGCACCAGAACATTTCTGGGTTTTTAACAGACATTTCAGTAAATAATGGAGTTCTCAGTCCATCATACAGAGGGCAATATAACAGAAAATGTGATTCACTTTCCACTTCGTTAAGTTCACATAATTCACACAACTTTTCATCTTCGGGAATGTTTTTAAATCTGCCGACTTCAAGATTCAAGGGAAGGATTCCTGTTCTCAGCTGAGCCATTAAAGACTTTTGACTTCTTGTTAGGTTTGCTTTAACATAAGGTTCAGGGCCATGCTTGATTTGGATGTATGTTTGTAATTTGGGCTTAAACAAAATACCATTTAACCATTTTGTCTCAAATAAAGCAAATAACTTATCACTAATTGAAGTTATTGAACAGGTTCAGTTATTACTATACATATACTGTAATCCAACCTCTTCAAATAATGCAAATATTTCTTTAGCCCATGGCGAGCCATTTAACTTACTCTAAATAAAAACGTTCTTATTGACCCTGTCTTCTGGCATATTAAGTAAACGATTCCACAATCTAATGATCTCACATTTACGTCTTATGGAACCAGGAAGCCAACCCATGTCGCCTTGAACGGCCAGAATCGGAGCAAATTTATGAACACCCAAAAAACAGCGAGCAGCTCGGTTCTCTATAGAATCTGCAATCTTAGACTCCTTATATCCCCAGAACCCCGAAGCATAATTTAATACGGGGGAGACATAGGCATCATACGTTTGCTTTTCCTAGTTGTTCCTAATAAATGCACAACTGAATGATCTCGTATCATACTTGATGTGTCTGCGCTACATGAACTGTTGTGCAATTACATACTGTAGTTACCCCTATACATACGATCATCTCCAATACTGTATTATAATGTGAAGCATCACAAGTGCAATATACTCATATTTATTGGTGTCTTTATACTGTACATACTCAAAGCCACATCATCAAAGCATGTTCGAATATTTAGATACGTGTTTATTCTTTCAAATTTTTTTATTATTTACCGTAGATATTTGGTTTACTTTTGGCATTCTTATTTTACCCTCTCTACACTTGTTTTTTGCTGTTGCAAAAATGCAATTTCCCCACTGTATAAAGCTTCTTTGCTCTTCTTGTAGTAAAATAATACTGCTATTTTATAACTTTTCTCAACAGATAACATTGCCAAGTTCATTTGTCAGTCATTTTTTTAAAAAAAAGTACAAACAGCATGATTACATCACATGATTTTATATATATATATATATATATATATATATATTTCTTTCTGTGTGCTCCTCACACATTGTTTTGGTCATGTCGTCGTCCATAACAGTGTGATATCATGAAGGTTCCCTTGCCGTTAACCAACCACACACCTGCCATCACTTCTGTTTTTTTTTTGTGGCTCTGAAAATATGATTCTGTGTCTTTACTTGTGAGTCTGGTGATGTGCGCAGATTCCAGCTTCCCCATCTTGAAATGCAGCTGTGGACAAGAGTTCTTTTGTCTTTCTTGGGTGCCTGCTATGAACTACAAGGTCACTTAACCAAAACCTGCAGATGGTGCAGATTGTTAATGTGCTGCCAAACTAAGCACATAAAAGTTGGATAGCAGGACGACGACAGCCAGCTCTTGCTGCTGTAAACTGGGATAGAGACTGAAGATGCAATTTAATATATTGCTAAGTTCATAATTTGTTATAAAATAAATAAGTTGCATATATTTCCATCCTCAAACACATATTTTGGTATTATTTTGTAATCAAAGTCATAGAAAATCTGCACTGTTTGTTTAGAAAGTCAACATTTGACTTCATAATGATTGAAGTAATAATCAAAGAGTTTATATTGTGCTGTTCTTATGCTCACAGGAGAGACAGGGACCGTGACCGGGATCGCGAGGACCGCTCCAGGGACAGGGATCGAGACAGGGACCGGGACAGGGACAGAGACCGGGAGAGAGACCTAAAGCCTCCTGCACTCCCCTCCAACAGTACGACAGCTGTGTCAGGCTTGCCACCCCTCAAGCCTGTCCACCAGCAGATCAATCCTTTTACCAACTTGCCGCACACGCCGCGCTATTATGACATCCTTAAGAAACGGTTACAACTCCCAGTGTGGGAGTACAAGGAAAGTTTCACCGATATCATCACACGTCATCAGAGCTTTGTTCTTGTAGGAGAGACGGGCTCCGGGAAAACAACACAGGTATGAACTGGCTTTTCTTTCATGGTGAAAGCTTGTGTAATAATCAGGAAATACAAATAATGTGCAGTATGACACCACAGTAGGGCTGAAACGATTCCTCGAATAATTCAAGTAATTCGATTAAAAAATTGATCGAGGAATTTTCTCTGCCTCGAGGAATTGTTTAATTTTGCAGCTCAAAGCAGGTATTTCGCCCGGACTACCGGTACGTTTAATACGGCACAGCGCGCTGATGGTACAGCGCACTGACGCCGCGCAGGTAAAGGAAGAAGAAAGAGGCGGCGGATATGTTTGGTTTTAGTAACATGCCATGCTCAGGCAGTCTGCAATGGCCCAGACGGGAGACACATGTAGCTCAGTGCTTAACTTTTATTTTTAATCCACTCTATTTTCTTCTGGTCCGTTCTCCTATATGTTCCCCCTCTAACCCGGTACATACATAGGTTCCTCTAAACATCTGTTCCCGCTACAGTTTTAACTAAAAGAAAAGGCAGAAAATGTCAGAAAAATAAAAACGTAATAAAGCTAGCTGGGTAGTTTTCAATTTTAGCTCTGTAGTCATTCGTGGATAAAACAAGCAGCACTGGAGCCTAATGTGCTCCAATACAACAGGTCTCAGAATTATATTTTGAACACTGCCAAAACTCAAAATCTTATAAAGACTTTAACTTAAAACTTAACTAGAACTTAAAATGTGTTTGACACAAATGAAAGTTCAATTGAAACGCGTGGGAAAAACACCTAACCTTTTACGTTATGTGTGTTATCAGGTGTAATGGCATTTTTAGGTTAGAAATAAGAAAATTTCTTGGTAAGATCCATAGTTTTTTGAGTGAAGGCAGTGAATTTGGTCAACTGGTGTAAGTTCAGGGTTTTTAAATGCACAGCCATGAACCTACTGGATTATATAATTTAGTCTTAGTAATATCAATTAACATCTTATGTATATTTATAATTGCTCTTTAACTAAACAAAAATATGTTTTATCTGATTAATCGATGGAATTTTCAGTAGAATACTCGATTACTAAAATATTCGATAGCTGCAGCACTACACCACAGTGTGTCGTATCTTTAAAATACATAACTGTGTTATATGCGTCTGGAATTGTGTCAATAGAAATTGACAGAACCCTCTGCCTCCATCCCCAGATCCCCCAGTGGTGTGTGGACATGGTGAGGGGGTTACCCGGACCCAAGCGAGCGGTAGCTTGTACTCAGCCAAGGAGAGTGGCTGCCATGAGCGTGGCTCAGAGGGTAGCAGACGAAATGGATGTCATGCTTGGTCAGGAAGTCGGATACTCCATTAGGTTTGAGGACTGCAGCTCTGCCAAGACTATATTAAAGTAAGTGGTGCTGCGTGTCATCGTTGGATATTACTGCATTCTCTTTAATTTGCAGAGCAAGTAGCCTAATTTTGAATGACAATGTTGGAGCCTAACGAAGCATGACTTTTATTTCTTGAGGTACATGACAGATGGTATGTTATTGAGAGAAGCTATGAACGACCCGTTACTGGAGAGATATGGTGTGATCATTCTCGACGAGGCCCACGAGCGAACGCTTGCTACAGATATCTTGATGGGAGTGCTGAAAGAAGTGGTCCGGCAAAGACCTGATCTCAAGGTATCTTTCTTTATGTTGTCTTCTTTCTTGATGCCCAATTTTAACCTTGCTAGCAAAGCAGGTCTTCTGAAACCTCCATTTATTTATTTTCTCCCAGTCAGCTTCATTTGTGCAGTCATTCATATTCAGTTGGATTTTATGTATACAAATGCTTGTGTACACAAACACGGAGTGGTCTATTTCTAGATGTTCAGCGACTGACAGGTGCTGTAACTAGTTGCAGTTTTGAGAAAAAAGATGTACAAATTATTTATAGTAAATGTTTATCATGAAGATTCAGGTAACTTAATAAATTAAAGAAAAAAAATGCATCCCCTGTTTCTTGTACAGAAAATCTGCAAATAAAAAAAAGAAAAAGTTTGCACAATGGTTACAATAATTTGCTGGTTGCTTCTTGTATAATAACTAGGGAACATATTATTTATATTATTCATATCACGGTCCGTGTGAATACTTGATTCTGATTGGCTGGCAGGTGTAGGTTATAAGTTATAACGTACACCTAGAAAACAAGTTTGGTCAAATTGCCTGATAACTTTAATATCATTGCGCTGGATCAACTGCCAGGTGGTAACCACGGCAACGGAGATTCAGAGAAGAAGAGCCGGCTACCGCAGGGCGGCGACATGAGTGATTTTGTCATTTCTTTTAATTTATTTGGTGAATTTAACAATTTTGATGACTGGGATGCAGAAGAGGAGAGAAAAGAAAATAGCTGAGCGGACTAGAATATCCCCCGTTACCAAGGAAACTGGGTTATGGCTTGTTAAAAAAATGTGTAACTTACCAGGTTACAACGGCTGCAGACGAGAGATTAAATAGTCCACTCAGCTGCCCTGCTGTGGCTTGTTATAAAACTAATGATTTCAACTGAAAACACATTAAAGCATGAATAACTTATTTAATATTTATGGTTTTTGGTAAGTGACCGTGGTATAAGCGGGATAATGCCCGACGAGGTGTAGGGGGCTGCTGTTCAACTTCATCAAATGCGTTTTTTCTTTTTCTTTTAAGAGACTTCATGTGGTCACAACAAAGTAACCTAAAAAAACATGATTGTCTTTTTGAGTTTCTTCTCATCTTCAAAACTACTTCAGAAAGTTAACAATGAGCTTCATGCATCACAGTTTCTTGACAAAATGTATATAGTAATGATTTCTAGTGATGCACCGAAATTAAAATTTGTGGCCGAAACCGAAAATGATAATAAACACTTGGCCGAATACCGAATAATACCGAACAATGGTTCTTTGCAGTTTTTCATTTATTTTGCCAATTTTTTCACCATTGCATAAATCAAATAAATGTGCAGTGAAATAGTCACAATTTGTCACAATTTGTCTTACTGTACTTATTGTATTTTTTCTCATAGTCCTTTTTCATTTTCTCCTGTTCAAATCCAGTTAATCGGGTCGCGGTGGGGCGGGGCTGATCTCCGCAATTTCAAGCTTTGTATAATAATTGTAAAAATCTGTGTTATGGAGGATCTCATCATATCAGAATGTGAGGGTTCGCACATCGGTAGTACGGGCCCTTTTCTCTGAGCTCTCTCCCTTTTCTCTGCGCTGTGCGTCCCGTGACCGTCTCCATCACCAAGCGTTTTCCCAAATCCAACTCAGCCCGGATCATTTCTCGTGTCCTCTGCTTTTTCTCCACATCCAAGTAACGATCTGACATGCTGACATGTTTTCTGAATTTATCACCGCTCACCCCTCACTCCACGCTGTTCGCTGTTTGATTGCGTCATCTAAACACGCCATTATTAATAAACACCGAAAGTGGTTTTTTTTGCTATTTTCGGCCGAACAATTTCGGTTACCGAACATTCGGTGCATCACTAAGGATTTCTGATAGGAGAGACGTGTTAAATTTACAGGTCTGAGTCAAAATTCACTGTTGAAAGTCGACGGTGAAACACTCACGATGCTGATATAGTGTGATGTGTACAACGATGCTTTCCTGCACAGGTGATCGTCATGAGTGCCACGCTGGATGCCGGAAAGTTCCAAGTGTATTTTGACAGCTGCCCTCTGCTGACTATTCCTGGGCGCACACATCCTGTAGAAATCTTTTACACCCCTGAGCCAGAGCGCGACTATCTCGAGGCAGCAATCCGCACCGTCATCCAGATTCATATGTGCGAGGAAGACGAAGGTGACTGCCTCATGTTCCTCACAGGTCAAGAGGTAAAACTTGCTTCACTCTGCCATTATTTTTGAAAACAGCGGTGTCAATTTCCCGAAGAAACAACATTAATCAAATATATTCATTTATTTTTCTCCCTAGGAAATTGATGAAGCCTGCAAGCGAATCAAACGTGAGGTGGATGACCTTGGCCCTGAGGTCGGAGACATCAAAATCATTCCACTGTATTCTACATTGCCCCCACAGCAGCAGCAAAGGATCTTTGAGCCGCCTCCTCCAAGGAAGGCCAATGGTGCAATTGGAAGAAAGGTTTGTTTTAAGTTTATTTTTTAAAAAAAAACATCCACTCTTTGACATTTCAGCTGATCATTCTGGATGTTTGACAGTTTGTTGCTTCTTTCTTAGGTTGTGGTGTCGACAAACATTGCTGAGACTTCTCTAACAATCGACGGTGTGGTGTTTGTCATTGATCCTGGATTTGCCAAACAGAAGGTGAGGAAAGACCAAGGGATAATCCCAATACACCCCCTACTTTCTACCACTAGCCCTTACTCACTACCACTTCACCCTAAAAATGAGTAGGGCCCTTGTAATCTTTGGGATTGGGACACCACTCGTTACGTCACTGCGTGGTCACGTTTGGGTACGTAAGCGACTGCGTAGTTACGTTTGCACATACGTCACACCATATCAGGAAGCCCAGAGCTAAAAGCTGTTTTAATTTCCGCTGTAGCGCTGTTAATATGCCACTTTATTAAGTTTTAATATTTTTTCAGGCGTAAAAGTAACCGTTAAGATCCCCAACCTGGGCTCAGTTTATCCAAATAACGCCTGTTAAGAAATTTGCTCCGAAGTTTTCGGGATGAGAAGAGCCTGCCGGCTCGGGAGCTGATTAATGGTTCCGCGTTAAATCGACGCAGAGCCTACGGCGTAGGGTACGGCGTAGGGTACGGCGTAGGGTACGGCGTAGGGTACGGCGTAGGGTACGGCGTAGGGTACGGCGTAGGGTACGGCGTAGGGCACGGCAAGCGTCGCCGCGTAACCTACGCCGTAGGCTCTGCGTTGGTGTAACGGGGAACCATAAATCAGCATTTATTCTGGCGAGGTTTGAAAAAGACTTCGCAAACAACGGGCAAGCGAGTGATTATATACATTCACTGAGTGAATATTACAGTAAAATATATATTTCTCGCTAGAAATGTAATCAAAACGCATTTTTATGCAGAAACTAACTCAAAATATTGATTTTATTCACAAAAAAATAAGAAATGTCCGCCATGTTTTTTTTTTTGATTCAATCTGCAAATGATGACGTAAAGCATTCTGGGAAATTTTTCTAGCTAGTCAGCATCTGAAAACCCTCGCTCTTTAGGGCTAGATTCATAGCCACTACCCCTCGTTTAAGCAACTACCCCTAGATGAAAAGAGGAATTGGGACACCACTACCCTCACGGGAACGCACAAAATTTAGGGGTAGTGCTGAAAAGTAGGGGTAGTGGGGGGATTGGGACTGGGCCCAACTCAACCTCTTTTGTCTGCTTTGTATCACCTTGCTTGCTAAAGGCTCATTCATGCTCGACGCAGAAGATGGATGTGCAGACAGATCGACCGGTTCATCCGTCGTTTACGCGCGTAATTTGGTCCGTTTTCAGGGCCCTTGCAGATCCGTCGCTTGACCCTGCAAACAGAGCAATAACACCGGAAACCGTCGGGGCAGCATTGAACAGTATAGCTAACATGCGACCAGCATAAGGAACAAACCATAGAAGAGGAGGGAGCAGAAGAAGAGAACAGCTGTAGACATTGATGCAACTTTTGAAGAGAGTGTGAGTTTGTTTGCATCACGTCGCCTAGGGGCGGGGACAAGCAGCTTAAAATAAAAGTAGCTGAGAGGAGATCACTCGTTATTTGGGAGAGAGTCCAAAGATGGCGAAATACAAATGGAGGTTTATCCGGGACTAATTTGTACGTGCAAACACCAAAGTGATGAGCAAAAGGAGTTGTGATGCAGCTGATGGGTCTCCAGAGCTGTTTAATTTGGTGTTTCCCTAATATATTTCTTTTCTGTGCACTGTTAATAAAAAAACATTTATAGAAAACCGTATGCACCTTTTCGTTACTCCCTAGACCAGGGGTCGGCAACCCGTGGCTCTAGAGCCGCATGCGGCTCTATAGCGCCGTCCTAGTGGCTTTTTTAAAAATGTTTGACCTTTTTTTCTTTCCTTTTTTTCTTCTTTTTTCCTTTTTTCTCTTTTTTCTTTTTTCTCTTTTTTTTCTTTTTTTCCTTTTTTTCTTTTTTCTTTTTTTCCTTTTTTTCTTCCTTTTTCCTTTCCTTTTTAATCTCTTTTCCTCGACATTTTAACTTTTTTCTCGAAATTTCGACTCTTTTCTCGACATTTCGACTTTTTTCCTCGACATTTCCACTTTTTTTTTTGAGATTTCCACTTTTTTTCTCGACATTTCCACTTTTTTTCTCGAAGTGCATAATGAAAAAAAAATGTTCCCCCAGTTATAACTAATATAAATACATGCAGCATGTGTTGCCTTCATTCTAAGGATTATACAAGACTTTTAATTTTTTGCGGCTCCAGACATTTGTTTTTGGTCCAATATGACTCTTTCAACATTTTGGGTTGCCGACCCCTGCGCTAGACTGTAGAAGTAAAATACCCGACCAAAGAGGAACTTAAAAAAACATCTTGAAAAAAAAATGGTCTCATGAAACTACTGCCAACCTTTCTGGGAAAGTCAGCTCAAAGGACCAAAATCCCTAATTACTTGCAATGATTAAATGCTGCTGTTCTGCACTGTGAATGGAGGATAATCAAGAGATTTGATGCTCCCAAAATATTTAACCTCTGCCAAAAACAAATAAACAAAAAAAAGCAATAATTGTAATTGCTTTGGAAACAATCAGTCAATGGAGGTATACTCTATTGATCTCTGAACTTGGCACTGCCCACTAGTGGATTAATTGAGTTAACAACCAAGTCAATAAAAGATGCTTGGAAGTAAGAGTGTGGCGACTATGGGAACCCTTGACACAGACGTAACTCTTTACATAAGAAAAGGAGCATGAATGAGCCTTTAGTCTTTGATGTCTGAAAGGTGGTTCTCATCTTTATTGTTTCTTTGCAGTTGCCTTTTTTTTTTTGTCACAACTTGGAAACATAAAGGGCTGACGTGATTTCAAATGTGTGTCCAGGTGTACAACCCTCGTATCAGAGTGGAGTCTTTGCTGGTGACGGCCATCAGTAAAGCCTCTGCCCAGCAGAGGGCAGGACGAGCTGGCAGAACACGCCCGGGGAAGTGTTTTCGTCTCTACACGGAGAAGGCCTACAAAACGGAGATGCAGGCAAGTGACCACAGAAGCAGAGTTCTTATGTCCTTAGATAAAAGCAGAAAATGCTGTTCAAGCTATGTTTAACTTTCCAACCAGCTGCACAAAGTAATAGGATGGGCATTTTTAAGTATTTCATCTATTTTGTTTCATGTAAGCTCAGCTGGGGCCAAGAAAAGGAGAGAAAAGCATAAATGTGACTTGGTCACATCAATTTCATTATTGTACTGAAATAGGTTTGTCAAAATGACAAGTGGTGATCATTTTTAAGCAAGTTGAAAAATGTTAGTTTTTCCCTGTTATGGTTGAAAAGAAAGTAAAAATAAAGTAATTTTATCTAAAACAAAAAAAAACAGACATGGACTGTGCCTCACAAGTCTGGCTGTAACCAAGTAAAGACTAAATTTAACACAGACAAATAAACAATGGTCGACGGAGACGATGGGCTGTAATCTGATATCTACCTATTATTAAATAATACAATGCAGTTAAGCAGCCTGTAATATTTACTGGAGCAAAAAACTAAATGTGGCAGCTTGCTGCTATTTGCATCTAACAAGAGTCAGAGGACTAAGCCATTCCAAGGTCAGGTCCACTCTTCATCTTAACTTGCATGAACCTTGTGGTTCCTTCAGATATCTGCAGATGTTTAATAGGGGTGGGTTAAAAATATTGATATTTTATCGGTATAGGAACGATTATCGATACATAAATCCAAGTATCGATTTAAAGGGGACATATTATGAAAAACACGTTTTTTCTTGTTTTAACATATATAAAGTGGTCTCCCCTCACCCTGCCAGCAGAGGGGAGACGAAATCCCATGAATTTCTGCAAGGTCTGTGACCCCCGCCCGACAGAATCCCCCAGTGTCACGTGATTTTTTTTTTTTGAGCCGATTAGAATCTGCTCCCGTCGTGAGTCACGAAAAGAGCAGATTTCCATAGGCCGGCCTCCGCTGCTGAAACCACGCCCACAACTCTCTCCGCCGGCTGGAGCTTCAGCCATTGTTTAGAAGCGGTGGCTGTTTCCACAGCGAGGGGACCGTTAAGATGAGGTTTTGCACCGACACTTACCTTACTTACTTACTACAGAACTATAGGTAATCCACCATCTGTTCTCCAAGCTATTTATTAAATAAATGGTCTCTGCTCTTGACCACCGTTTGCTGCGTTACACCGACGCAGCCCTATGCCGTACCCTACAGCGATAACGCGGCAGCTCCGTGGCGGGACAAGGGGGCTCGTTAACCGAGAAGCAGACGCGCCTCCCGGGGAAGCTGCGCCCCTGTTTTTTTTTTATAGTAAATGGTGCAAATAAAAATAGACACTGATGCAAATAAATAACCTATATATGCCCGTACTCTTATTTAAAAGCAAGGTGCAAAATAAAACAAACATCCCCAAAAGCAGTGGTCCCGGAGTTGCTTCTTGGTTATAATGGTGGTCCCTGGGACAAAATCAGTTGAAAACCTCTGCGTTACGCAGCTTACATCCTAATCATTATTCTGTCATTGATACAAAGTGATTCATTGCAGCCAAAATGTGGCCCAAAAGTAACACTCAAATGTACTCTACCTATTAATTTTATGTTATCGATATTGTTATGATATTATGTCCTATTAAATACATTGTGCATTTTTTTGGCCTTCTCCAGGACAACACATACCCTGAGATTCTTCGGTCCAATTTAGGATCTGTTGTGCTGCAGCTGAAAAAGCTGGGTATTGATGACCTTGTGCACTTTGACTTCATGGATCCACCCGGTGAGTCGTCCTGGATCGGCTGTTTTGCGTAAAATAAATCGTCTTGCACTTGATAGACATGGCTTTCTTATCATCCCGGTGCTTTCCCCTCTTTCTGTCTATTTCCGCAGCTCCTGAGACACTAATGAGGGCTCTGGAGCTACTGAATTATCTGGCAGCTCTCAACGATGACGGTGACCTGACCGAGCTGGGCTCCATGATGGCAGAATTTCCTCTGGATCCTCAGCTGGCAAAGATGGTCATTGCGAGCTGCGAGTTTAACTGCTCCAATGAGATCCTCTCCATTACTGCCATGCTGTCAGGTAATGCCCAGTACTGGGCCGACATCTTCTAGGCCAGGTCTATCTGGTTTAAAAAAAAAAAGAATCCACATGAAATGTGGATGCCTCAAGTCTTCTTTTCCTCAAATGCTTTTACATCTGCCTCAATTTATCAGATTATGAGCAATCAAAGCATTTAATTGTGCAGTGACTGCTTGTTTTAAGCTTGACAAGCAGCGAGGTCTAGTGGCACGTGCAGGAAACTCCAGTGTCCTCAGAAAAACATATTGCAACGTATTTTATGGTTAAAACCTTTTTTTTTTCTTTTAAAGTGATGACAATATGCTTTTTTAGTTCACTTGTGATTTGAAAATTCATTGGATGCCCAGTATAAGTATAGATCAAATCATCTAATATGTTTGATACTATAGTATGTATAATAGTAGCATTTAAAAGATCAGATCCCAGATAGTAAAGTGTAATCGACACACTAATCCTTTAACCTTTGTAGATGCCCCTCAGTCAACATTCACTTAAATCAAAGCACCCGTGTTGACTTTTTCTTTTTTTTTTAATTAGTCTATTTATTTTGAACAGAGGTGGGTAGAGTAGCCAAAATTGTACTGAAGTAAAAGTACTGTTACTTCAGAATAATATGACTCAAGTAAAAGTAAAAAGTAGTCACCCAAATAATTGAGTAAAAGTAAAAAAAATACTTGGTGAAAAAACTACTCAAGTACTGAGTAACTGTTGAGTAATGTCTGATTTTTTTTTTTTTTTTTAACACAACCAAACAGACAAAAGTACAAAATCATCTTCAGGCAAATTAAATCAATGAAATAATAAAATAAATTAAAATTCATAAAAAATAAAAAATAGCTTAAATTGAAATAATCTTAAAGTAAATTCAAGTACTTTAATAAATAATAAAATAAATAAAATAACAGAATAAGAAAATAAATTAAGCACAAGTAGCACAAAGTTTCAAGCCTTTGTACTTTTCTTTTTTAACCAGGCAGAACTAGACCAAGCCCATGAACTCATAGAAACTCTGTGTGTTTGAGTCTGTGTAAATGTGACAAAACATGCAAAAACAAACATTTTTCCCAAAGAATCACCCAGTGATGTCATGAGATTGACACGTACGAGGATAAAAGGGATAAAAGAAAAGTAACAGCTCAACGTAGCCTAATGTAGCGGAGGAAGAGTAACAGTTTCTTCTTCACAAATCTACTCAAGTAAAAGTAAAAAGTATAGTGATTCAAAACTACTCTTAAAAGTAAAAAAAATCCCAAAACTTACTCAAGTAAATGTAACTTGTTACTACCCACCTCTGATTTTGAATAGTGAGTGAGCTTTTTGCAGATAATTATTTTAGTCATCAGAACATGTGGATAGGGCAGGCACCACTTTAATTATTTTGGATGCCTTTTAAAGCACCAGTTTTCTTTCTTTGAATTGATGTATTGCAAACTTTTAAGTGTGATTGTGCTGTACCGTTGTCATGTGTAGCCTGGGAGTGTTTTAAGCTTCCACGCTCCCGAAGGCCTAACTTCTGTATCAAAAGTAGAATCTCTGACTCTTGCAAAGTTCAAATATTGCTGGTTTTTCCTAACACTTTGTAGTTGTTTGAAAACTCTTGTTTTACAGATGTGGTTAAATGACCCCCCTTCTCTACGAGCTAATAGCCATTACAGTTGGAAATGACCATGAGAAAAGACTGCACCCCCACACTTCCCATTTGCTAGAGAGAGTGGTCCTGCCCTGTCCCAGCGCAGTGTCGAGTGCCCTAGCATCATAGGCTTTGCTCCATATTTCTGTGAATGTTTGACTCATCCCTATGGGCGGCTTTGTTGGGGCCCATACCAACCTTGTTTAGTCCCACAGTGCTTTGTCCGTCCCACGGAGGCTAAGAAGGCAGCAGACGAGTCCAAGATGAGGTTTGCTCACATTGACGGAGACCACTTGACGCTGCTCAATGTCTACCATGCCTTCAAACAAAGTAAGCATCCACCCAAGTTCTGCACCGCTTTTATTTTTAGATGGACTGTTAAAGCTGCAGAAAACACTTTGTGAAGCTGGAAAGCAAAATGAAGACATCATAAGTAGCTATAAACGATTAATTTATAAACCCAATAATTTTTTATTAAGTAATTGTTTGATAAGTTTCTGAAAACTGAGGATTAAAAAAAAAAAAGCTTAACAAAAATGCTGCCATCTTAATTTCCCAGCTTTTCTTTTTCATTTGGATAATCAGAAATGTTACATACAGGACTGGCTCAGAAAATTAAAATATTGCGATTTTCTGTAATGCAATTACAAAAACAAAAATGTCATACATTCTGCATTCATTACAAATCAACTGAAATATTGCAAGCCTTTTATTATTTTAATATTGCTGATCATGGCGTACAGCTTAAGAAAACTCAAATATCCTATCTCAAAATATTCGAATATTCTGGGAATCTTAATCTTAAACTGTAAGCCATAATCAGCAATATTAAAATAATAAAAGGCTTGCAATATTTCAGTTGATTTGTAATGAATCCAGAATGTATAACATTTTTGTTTTTTTAATTGCATTACAGAAAATAAAGAACTTTATCACAATATTCTAATTTTCTGAGACAGTCCTGTAGGATTATCTGTGAATGGCCCCATCACATATCTAGTTCCTTGTTGGCTTATTGGGTACTTGAGTAAAAAAGTGTTTTTCACATTTAGCCAGTCAGTGAAACAGCTGAGACTTAGGCCAGTGAGCAGCTGCATTTTAAAGGAGCAGTGTTTGCCTTTTGTTTGTTTTTTTTTATTTTATTTTCATAAGCATTCCCAAAGTATAATAAGACAAAAATAATGGAGGGACATTGGCTCAAACCTCAACTGTTTCATGTGTTACTGGAAAATGAGGCTGACCTCCATTAAGCCATAAGAACGTTATTTTAACAAGGGTTATACAGGACTGTCTCAGAAAATTTGAATATTGTGATTTTCTGTAATGCAATTACAAAAACAAAAATGTCATACATTCTGGATTCATTACAAATCAACTGAAATATTGCAAGCCTTTTATTATTTTAATATTGCTGATCATGGCTTACAGCTTAAGAAAACTCAAATATCCTATCTCAAAAAATTAGAATATTCTGGGAATCTTAATCTTAAGCTTTGCAATATTTCAGTTGGTTTTTAATGAATCCAGAATGTATGACATTTTTGTTTTTTTTAATTGCATTACAGAAAATAAAGAACTTTATCACAATATTCTAATTTTCTGAGACAGTCCTGTAAATACAGTTTAGTAGTAGTGATGGCCTGTGGCTCAGGTGACCTGTGACCATCCTCGCTTCACAGCTGATTGAGAGGTGATTTTGTGCTTCTTTCTTGGTCACTTGTGAATCTTGTGTGTTTGTGCCTCAGATCTAGGAAAAGGTGATGTTCTTGTTTGCATCTGCAGCTTTGCCAGCACTGTAGACATCAAGTTAATTGTTTTTTAGATGACTGTCTATGGTAGACTAACATGACAGCATGACCTGGCAGAGTTTGTGGGGGGGGGGGATTTAGTTTTTTTTTTTATGAGTTTGACACAACCTTTTGTTGCCTGTGGGGTTGGGCTTTTTTTGTTTATTTAATTTTGTAGTTTTTAGCTCACTTGACACACATTTTAATGGTAGTGAAGTGTTGGGTTTTTGTTTATTGCAGTTGGGAAACAGTCAGTATTGCATGCCCTTATGCCCTTGAAATAATATAGATACATATTAAGATGAATCTAGATCAGGGGTCGGCAACCCGCATGCGGCTCTTTAGCGCCGTCCTAGTGGCTCCCTGGAGCTTTTTCAAAAATGTTTGACCTTTTTGTTTCCTTTTTTTTCTTCTTTTTCCTTCTTTTTCTCTTTTTTTTCTTTTTTTTCCTTTTTTCTCTTTTTTCTTTTTTCCTTTTTTAATCTCGACATTTCGACTTTTTTCTCGAGATTGTACTTCAAATCTCGACATTTCGACTTTTTTTCTCGACATTTCGACTTTTTTCTCCACATTTCGACTTTTTTCCACATTTCGACGTTTTTCTCGACAGTTCGCCTTTCACCATTTGCCTTCATTCTAAGGCTTATACAATACTTCATTTTTTGCGGCTCCAGACACATTCGTTTTTTGTGTTTTTAATCCAATATGGCTCTTTCAACATTTTGGGTTGCCGACCCCTGATCTAGATTAAACTAGTAGACCCCTTATCATTTATGTATTATTCATATATT
Organism: Cololabis saira; assembly: GCF_033807715.1. NCBI lineage: Eukaryota > Metazoa > Chordata > Actinopteri > Beloniformes > Belonidae > Cololabis > Cololabis saira. The sequence continues at coordinate 10,700,485 of NC_084587.1, read as the reverse complement.
GTAAAAATATGGCACATCACTGGGTAGTTTTAGCATTGCTTTTAAGAATACCATGAAGTAGTGGGTACTTGTTCGGAAAGTGTGAAAACCTGCAACTTGTCCAGATGTTTCAATCGCTGTCATCTCTTTTTCCAGACCATGAAGCTAATCAGTGGTGCTATGACAACTTTGTCAACTACCGCTCACTGATGTCTGCTGACAACGTGCGTCAGCAGCTGTCCAGGATCATGGACCGCTTCAACCTGCCTCGGCGGAGCACAGAGTTCACAAGTAGAGATTACTACATCAACATCCGACGTGCTCTCTGCACCGGCTTCTTCATGCAGGTGAGCTGATTTAGGCCCTGTCCCAATACTCCCACTACCCCTACTTTTCAGCACTACCCCTAAATTTTGCGCGTTCCCGTGAGGGTAGTGGTGTCCCAATTCCTCTTTTCACCTAGGGGGAGTGGGGAAAACGAGGGCTAGGGGGCATCAATCTAGCCCTACAGAGCGAGGGATTTCAGATACACACTAGCTGAGCGAGGGCCAGAACAATTTCCCAGAATGCTTTTCGTCGTCATTTGTGGACTCCATCAAAAAAAAAAAAACATGGCGGAGATTTCTTATTTTTTAGTGAATAAAATCAATATTTTGAGTTAGTTTCTGCATAAAAATGCATTTTGATTACATTTCTAGCGAGAAATATATATTTTACTTTCATAATATTCACTCAGTGAATGTATATAATCACTCGCTTGCCCGTTGTTGCGAAGTCTTTTTCAAACCTCGCCAGAATAAAGGCTGATTTATGGTTCCGCGTTACACCAACGCAGAGCCTACGGCGTAGGTTACGCGGCGACGTACGCCGTACCCTACGCCGTACCCTACGCCGTACCCTACGCGTCGATTTAACGCGGAACCATACATCAGCTCTCGAGCCGGCAGGCTGGTCTCACCCAGAAATTTTTGGAGCAAATTTCTTAACAGGCGTAGTTACAACTGTTAGATTTAATCTATTAAACCAACATTTATCTTCCTAAATGATTTATTTCAGCCAGCGGTAATTCTCCACAGAGCTGCAGGTTTCTCCCCCGGGACGACGGCGCAGCAGCGATCACGTCTGTACTCCGGCTGCTGCTGCTCCGAAAACATCGGGTCAAATTTCTTAACAGGCGTTATTTGGATAAACTGAGCCCAGGTTGGGGATCTTAACGGTTACTTTTACGCCTGAAAAAATATTAAAACTTAATAAAGTGGCATATTAACAGCGCTACAGCGGAAATTAAAACAGCTTTTGGCTCTCGGCTTCCTGATATGGTGTGACGTATGTGCAAACGTAACTACGCAGTCGTTGACGTACCCGAACGTAAACCACGCAGTGACGTAGCACGCAAAATTTAGAGGTAGTGCTGAAAAGTGGGTGTATTGGGACTGGGCCCTGGGAAGATTACAAAGGCCCTAACATTTGTGGCTTCTTTTTAGGGCTAGTTGTAGAAAGTAGGGGGGGTATTGGGATTGGCTCTTAATGGCATCCGCTATGACGTCTTTGCAGCAGGAAAATTTCACCAGAGATGTTGCTAAAGCTGGAACCCGTTTCTTCTTACTCCTGCAGGTGGCTCACTTGGAGCGCACAGGCCATTACCTTACGGTCAAAGACAACCAGGTGGTCCAGCTGCACCCGTCTACAGTCCTGGACCACAAGCCCGAGTGGGTGCTCTACAATGAATTTGTCCTCACCACCAAGAACTACATCCGCACTTGCACAGATATCAAACCCGAATGGTACGTGTGCAGCCATGTGAAGTTAAATCACATTTAGGCTAAGTGGTTTTAGAGTATGCCGTCTCACTGACAAGATCACTCATGTTCTCCTCTCTTTGTTACAGGCTAGTGAAGATTGCACCCCAGTACTATGATATGAGCAACTTCCCACAATGTGAAGCTAAAAGACAGCTGGAGCGGATTATTGCCAAACTAGACAGCAAAGAGTACTCTCAGTACTGAACAATAGACAACAAGTGTCCTGGACAACAACTGCATATTAGAGTTTTAGATTTTTCTGTGTCATTGTTTAAAAGTTGGCATTTTGATTTTTTTTTTTTTTTTTTTTTTTTTTTTTTTTTCCCCACTCCTACCCCATCAAAGTCAATTCTGTAAGTAGATGTAACGTCAAATGAAATACCAACAGCTATGGTTAGTTCTGGCGACAGTGATTTATTTTTTTTTTTTTTTTTTTCCTTTTTTTCTTTTAAAGGAATATGAGAAACGTCAATTTAGATGTGCTTGAATTTCCTTTAGGAGACTGTGGAGCCATTACAAGGATCTGTGCTTGCTTTTTTCTTTAATAAAGGAACTTTGACTTCATTTTTGTGCAAAGTTTAATTGTTGGAAGTCTGTCATTCCAAAATGACTGTTGAGTTGATTTATTTTCCTTTTGTCTAAATTTGAAACTATGTTGTAAATTAGTCAATATTTCCTCTTTTACGTAAAAAAAAAAAAATTATGTACACTTAAAATGTTTAATTCTCAGTAGTTTGTTACATTTCAACTTGTCTTTGTATTACCTGTATTAACATGGAGCTCAGCTTATAATATCCAGTGTTCATGTTCAGACAAAATGGTTTTTTTTGTTAAAAAATTTTAAATACACATACTGTCTTTTTTTTTTTGAAGGATCCCTGCTTACAATCAAGACTTGATCCAACTGGTAGATGGTGTAAAAAAAAAAATAAAAATAAAGTTTTGACATCAAAGGGTTAGAAAAATCTGCCTCTATAACCCCTGAAAAGAAAAAAAAAACAGCCAGATTCTCAGAATAATCATAATATGAATAATAAATAATAATCTAATTATATATATATATATATATATATATATATATATATATAAATAAATAAATTCTGCCTCTATAACCCCTGAAAAGAAAAAACAAAACAGCAAGTTTCTCAAAATAATCTTAATCATTTTTTTCTTTTCTTTTTTAAATGTTTTTTTTTTCTTTTTTTTTTTGAAGGATCCCTGCTTACAATCAAGACTTGATCCAACTGGTAGATGGTGTGTAAAAAAGTTTTGACATCAGAGGGCTAGAAAAATCTGCCTCTATAACCCCTGAAAAGAAAAAGATTCTCAGAATAATCATAATATGAATAATAAATAATATAATCTAATAAGCTAATAATATATATGATAATGTAATAATATATATATATATATATAAATCAAAAATCTGCCTCCATAACCCCTGAAAAGGAAAAAAAAACCTGCCAGATTCTCAGAATAATAATAATCATAATCTTTTTTTTTTTTTTAAGGTTCCCTGCTTACAATCAAGACTTGATCCAACTGGTAGATGGTGTAAAAATAAAGTTTTGACATCAAAGGGTTAGAAAAATCTGCCTCTATAACCCCTGAAAAGAAAAAAAAAAACAGCCAGACTCTCAGAGTAATCATAAACTGCACACTTTGAACTTTGAGCGCTTTAATGTTGCACTTTGAACAATGAGTAACTTGTGAGGTCAAGGCGTACTGGTTCCCGTCTGCTCCACGTCCTCGATGGTCTCCGGCAGGAACCGGCCGCGCGTCTCCGGCAGCGTCGCCGCCACCAGCGCTCCGGCCGCGGCCAGCGCGCACAGCAGCAGCTGCGGCAGCTGCGGCCACACCTCGTCCAGCAGCAGGATCAGCGGAGCCACGGCCACCCCGAACCGACCCATGGACGAGTTGTAACCCATCCCGTTCTGCCTAAACAACCCGAAACAGACACAGCAACACAGTAACACAAAGTTACAGCAACAAACAGATCCGTTCAAGCTGCGAGCCCAGGGGCGAAAATCCCGTTTCATAGTTGGGGGGGACAATAAACAGTAACATTTTAGAGAATAAATACAGCATTTTGACATTTTCATCTCTATCTCAAACAGGCAGAAGAGCTTTCTTAGAGCAATACAAAACAATGGTATTAGGTGGAAGGTGGCAATAATACAGCACATCTGACATAATACACTGCAAGAACCCACAATCTTAACAAGAATATCTGTCTTATTTCTAGTTAAAATGTCTCATTTTTAGTTAAAAAAATCTCATTACACTTAAAACAAGACTCATCTCTGGAAAAAACAACAATTTTCACCTGTTTCAAGTAGATTTTCACTTAAAATAAGTAGAAAAATCTGCCACTGGAACAAGATTTCTTTGCTTATTGGATAAATCTTGTCGCACTGGCAGATTTTTCTACTTATTTCAAGTGAAAATTTACTTGAAACAGGTGAAAATTGTCAAATAAGTTATTTTTCTGGTGATGACTCTTGTTTTAGTGTAATGAGATTTTACTGTTTATTATTATTTTCGATTTCGGTTTCGGCCACAATTTTCATTTTGGTGCATCACTACTAAATACTACTGCATTGTTCCAAAATTATTAATTCTGTCTCAAATTATTCTAGGGGGGGACTTGTCCCCCCTGTCCCCCCCGGGATTTTCGCCCCTGTGCGAGTCCAACATCGGTGCGTCTTTACCTCACTACAGTAGGAAACAGCTCCGAGCAGTAGAGCACAACCGTTGAAAAGGATGCTGAAGCAAATCCCTTCCCGATGACTGCAACAACTGTTCTTGCAACAGACATATCTGGCAAGAAAAAAGCATGAAGAGATGATCTTTCCCTTTTGCTGTTTATTTTGATTTGATTTGATTTTTATTTTGTACATGTAAAAGACAAAAAATAAAAGATAAAACAAAACAAAGCAAACAAAAAAAACTGAATTTCATACTTTAACCCTTAATATCTTAATTTACATGTGCAAAAAGGAGTGGGAAGAAGTGTAAACTTATTTAATCCTACCCCCATTCACTAGTCATTTATTAACATGCATTTATAATAACTAACTATACTATAATTATACTCCCACACTGTACTTTCACACTTACCTATACATACATACACACACATAGTTGAGTATTTTTATACAGGACTGTCTCAGAAAATTAGAATATTGTGAGAAGTTCTTTATTTTCTGTAATGCAATTAAAAAAACAAAAATGTCATGGCTTACAGTTTAAGATTAAGATTCCCAGAATATTCGAATTTTTTGAGATAGGATATTTGAGTTTTCTTAAGCTGTAAACCATGATCAGCAATATTAAAATAATAAAAGGCTTGCAATATTTCAGTTGATTTGTAATGAATCCAGAATGTATGACATTTTTGCATTACAGAAAATAAAGGACTTTATCACAATATTCAAATTTTCTGAGACAGTCCTGTATATTTGTACACACATACCCATATAAATATTTATATAACATATAAATATAACTATATAACTTATTTACACCATACTATCCCTATATTAAATCCATCTGCTCTCTCTCTCTCTCTCTCTCTCTCTCTCTCTCTCTCTCTCTCTCTCTCTCTCTCTCTCTCTCTCTCTCTCTCTCTCTCTCTATCTCTCTCTCTCTCTCTATATATATATATATATATATATATATATATAACTCTATTTCAATATTGAATAAGAATCTGTTGACTTTCCGTCTATAATAAACGGCGTTTGTCACAGTTGGATTTGATGCTGCTTACGTTTTGGTATGGCCGCATTGATTCCGAGACAGACGCAAGACATCGCCAGAGATCCAACCTCAATCCTCCGGCGTCCTATTTTATCCAACAAAAAGTAAACCGACACTTTGGCTGGGACTTCAATCATTCCATAGGTAAATTGAGTGAGATACATATTCATCCCAAAGCCTGTGATGTTGAAGCTGATGCCATAAAAGCTAGATGCCACGCAAAACCTGGGCACAAAGAAGTTTTATGTCATGAAAATCTTGTCAAACTTTATAATTTATAATCATCAAGAACAGTGGAAGTGGGGATACAGACCACAATAAACCAGTACTCAGAGCCAGTTTCCTCATCTTAGGTGTTCTTATCAAGTCCAGGTAGGTATAGGTTCGATCTGTCTTCGCTGTGACCACAATAGTTGATAGAGTCTGAAAAAATGCAAAGGGACTTCATTTTAAAACAATGACATGAAAAAAGAGATGCATTACAAAATATTACTAAACCAACCTCTATTTCAAGTGTGGGAATCGATTCTTTTTTTTGATTGATTTTGGCACATTTCTTCAGATACACCTGAGCCTCAGCCAGTTTTCCGTTTGCAATGAGCCACCGTGCTGATTCTGGCATCCACCTGATGGGGTTTTCGTCATTGATGGGAGAAAGAATTCATGAGGGGGACACTTTTACGATACACGCATGAAAACTGTTGAGTCCTTAATCCCAGCATGTAAAACATTTAATCAAGATTCAAGATTCTTTGTCATTGTTCATATTTCATAACAACGAAATTACAGGTGCTTCATAGCAGATGCTGGTCCTTATAGGCTATAAAGTGCAAGATAAGTTAAAAAAAATCCTGAAGATACCAGAGCATGCATAGATTAATATGAATGATGGCTAAAACCTTTTTATTTAGTTTTTTAGAATTGCTAATGATGGTATGAAATGATTTGTTATGTTATTTTAATTTTTTTAATCCATCCATGCAATATTAAAGGTAGGGTAAGCGATTATTGGATTACATCACATTGATATTTCAACAAAATATCAACAAAACATGGAGAGCCATTTCCTTCCTCCAGTGCTCCTTGAGAAAAACACACCCCACTACGACGCTAAACCCTTCCACTGTCAGTGATTACTGTCAGGGCCTTTGTCATTGACTGCGTTTACATGCAGTCAATAACCCTTTTAAAACTTGAATATTGGCAATAACCCGAATTTGCACGGCCATGTAAACACCAATAACCCCTTTGAATAACCCGAATTTGCTCATTTTCGGGTTTTTAAAAACCTGAATATGACCCCTGGGTTACTCCTTTTAAAACATGAATATAGATATAGATATCCCCATCAAATGGAACATGAATTTGTTTTCTGAGCATGTTCTTTTCGCAAGGAATCTTGGTCTTTTGAGTCCAGGAAGTTCTTATAAACACGGGGAAACGCAAGACCAGGAGGAGACTAATCACTTCATAAATGTAATGAAGGATATGAACATTTTGGCATTTGTAGACGGTAGAAAGTACCGGGATAGCGAGATTTACAAGAAGGTGAGTTAAAAGTTGCGCGAAGCAGCATTTGTTTTGAATTTGGATACAGGAAGAAGAAGCGGAAATGACGGTAATTGCGTCATCACGTTCTCCGCGCGTCGCTGGTTTGATCCAGATATCCCGAATGATTAATTACCATGTATACAGGGATAACCCTGTTTGCTCACGCATGGAAACCGAATATTCCGAATGTTTCAGTAACCGGAATATTAGCAGTACAGAATTTCTAGGCGCAGCCAAGGAGTGGGGCGGTCCAGTGTGGTGACCTCGGAATTGGGTCTCTGCTTTTTTGCAGATGATGTGGTTCTTTTGGCTTCGTCAGGCCGTGACCTGCGACTTTCAGTAGAGAACGGTTCGCAACTGAATGTGAATCAGCTGTGATAAGAATGTGGACCTTCAAATTTGAGAAGCATGGTCGTCAGCCGGAAAACGGTGGACTGCCCTCTCTGGGTCAGGGATCAGATCATGTCCCGAGTGGAGGAGTTTGCGTATCTCAGCGGTCTTGTTCACAAGTGAAGGGAGAATGGACCGAGAGATTGACATGTGGATTGGTGCGGTGTCTGTTGTGGTAAAGAAGGAGCTGAGCCAAAATGTGAAACTCTTGATTTACCAGTTGCTCTACGGTCCCATGTAGACCAAGCTGGATGAAGTGACAAAATGTGAGAGGGGAATCTGGGCTTCCCTGCTTAGGCTACTCCCCCCCCACGATCTGACCCTGAATAAGCAGAAACTGGAACTGAATTGTGTATGGAGACAGCCCACGTGTCTTTTTTTGTTTTTAACATTACACATTTTAATCTAACGTAATGAAATTGCTAAATAGGGATGCAAATATGAGATTTTTGCCAATATCAGATATACCTGCATTTGATTTGAGAGCCTTTTTGTACCAATAGCAGTGATGTGCCAGTGTCAATATGCACGCTTTACATAAAATACGGAAATGTTTTTTGTTGCAAATGCACAGCTCTTATTGGACTAGACCAGGGGTCGGCAACCCAAAATGTTGAAAGAGCCATATTGGACCAAAAACAAAAAAACAAATATGTCTGGAGCCACAAAAAATTAAATGTCTTGTATAAGCTTTAGAATGAAGGCAACACATGCTGCATGTATCTATATTAGTTATAACTGGAGGAAGATTTTTTTTTTCGTTATGCAGTTCGAGAAAAAAGTGGAAATGTCGAGAAAAAAGTGGAAATTTCGAGAAAAAAGTCAAAATGTCGAGAAAAAAGTCGAAATTTTGAGAAAAAAGTTGAAATGTCGAGATTAAAAAGGAAAGGAAAAAGGAAGAAAAAAAGAGCAAAAAAGGAAAAAAGAAGAACAAATAAAAAAGGAAAAAAAGAAGAAAAAAAGAAAAAAGAGAAAAAAAAGAGAAAAAAAAGGAAAAAAATTTAAAAAAGGAAAAAAAGGTCAAACATTTTTAAAAAAGCTCCAGAGAGCCAGTAGGGCGGCGCTAAAGAGCCGCATGCGGCTCTAGAGCCGCGGGTTGCCGACCCCTGGACTAGATCATCTAAACTTCTGAGCCATACCTCCAACCTATGATGGCCAAAATCAAAGGTGATGTAACAACAACAGTCAGCCAGCGCCAGTCGGTCACAAGGTAGGCGATGGCTGGAAATCCTGCATTCCCAAATGTCCAGGATAAGGTATCGAATAATCCCACCAGCTTCCTATGTTCGACGTCCACCCACTCCACACCTGCAAAGAAGGAACAAATCATCTCTTTGACAGGATCAAAATTTAGTTAACACTTGCAAAAGCTTATGATGTGAATTCAATATAATAATGTACACATTTACAGTACATGAGTATAAACCAAAAACAGAGATAAATTTACTGAGGACGGTTGAGACGATGACGAGGCCAGTGATGCAAAATCCAGTGAAAAACCGCAGCACTGCGAACATCACGTAGGTTGTAGAAAAAGCACTTGCAATACCAAACAGCATTCCAGTGACGTAGGACACCAGCAGCATAATTCTTCTTCCAAACCTGCAGAGTCAAAGTGACCAGGTTTGTTTTAGCACTGAGCAGTTGAAAAACCGGTTCGCTGCATCTTTAAATTAAAGGCATAACAGTCAAGTGATACCTGTCACTCAAGCTTCCGAAGGTAATGGCTCCAAACATAACTCCAATGAAGAAGATGGTGGCAGTTGCTTTGTTTTTCCCTCGTCTATCACACACCAGGTCCCACTTGTACAAAACAGAAAGAAGTGAATGGGTCAATGACGAATAAGGATTTTCAACAGGTCAATTTTAAAATAATAAAAAAAGAATATCTATTGCAGTAGTTCAAACATTAAGAATGCTGTGTACACATAAATTCATATTAAAATTTTAAATTAAGTGATTTCAGAGTTTTTTGTCAAGATGAATTGGCACTAGCCTTAAAAAAAAGTCATGTGGTGCAACAATGATTCATATTAAAAGAAATTACTTTCCTTAACATCTTGAAACCTTTCTTTTTTACAAGTTTTCAGTATTATACAAAAAATGGCTGTTTTTTTAATGGTTGCGCCACCTGATATTTCATAAAATGTACGTCATCAGTCAAACTTTGTTTGTATATAATGATGGAAATATAAATACAAATGTGTTGCAATCTTATACACTACAAGATACTTTGGAAATCATGCCAGATAGGGCAGAAGATCGACTTAAAAACATTTAGAGTGATTTCGAAAAAAGTTTTCAAAACAAGAGTCATGGGCGGACGGTCGCACCACATGACATTTTGACGCTTAAAACAACAATAAAATCCCAAATAACTAGTATTTTTTGTCAAATTCAAGTGAGTCCATATGTGGGACAGGTAGTTCATATATATGGTATTTTCTTATCCATTTTTATCCTTTTTTGAATTGAAAAAAAATCTGTTTTTCAGAAAATATAGGCTTCACGTCATTGACCCGAATACATTCACTTGGATGTGAAGGATGAGATAACATAAAAAGAAATAAATAAAGGCACTTTTCAAGTGGATCACCTCTGAGGTCAAAGTAGATTGGAAGATGGTTTTGTCGTACACCCATCCGTCCTGGCAGGGCGTGGTGGCCACATCAGCTGTGCTGGAGGAGTTGAGCAGCAGATGATACTGAGGCTCCGCAAACATTTGACAGGAACTCAGACTCCCATCCTGCTGGACAGGAATACTTACAGTCGCCCGCTGGGCATGGGATAGATTCATGAACATATCGCCATCGTCCAGAGAGCTGAAGTCACAGTGGTGGGCAGGAACAGCCGCAATGAAATTGTTCAGCATGAAGTGGCAGGGCAGCGAGAAGCGACTGAGGAAGCTGATCACAACGATCGTCACCTGAAATCTTCCAAATCCATTGATATCAGCAAGGACATTCTCAAATTTCATTGTGGCTCCTTCTTCCGAGTCCAACAAAAAAATAAGAAAACTTCCTCCTGTGCACTGAGGGGTAGATAACGGACAAGTGCAGACAGAGCAACCTTTGGCATTGAACTACTTTAGATGAGGTAATATTTTACCTCACACAGAGGCGGTTCTGGCTAGATTCACACCCTGGACCTATAGTCTACTGTAACTCACGTTATTCATAGAAATCTGCATATCTTTATCTTTTGCCCGTTTCTCCTCTTCTTTTTCTGAACTGGGCACCTGATGGCTTCTTTGGTCTTTCACTATTTTGCTGATTTTCCTACTTATTTCAAGTGAAAATTTACCTGAAAAAGGTGAAAATTGTCACTATCTTCATTATTTGAACTGAAAGTAAACATGTATTGTAAGTTTTCTGGTAATGCATTACATTTAGCTGTTTACATGATTGTGAGTGTCTGTAACTTAACCAAATCATCGAGTTTCAGTAATCTTGAGTAATCTATTGAACCTATTGACCCTATTGACGGACCCAAGTGCAGCACAACGGCACGGAGTGTTTAGTAACAGTCTTTATTAAACGTAACCTCACAGCAGGCAATAGAGCAGAGTTCAGTGGCTCAGAGTGGCAGGAGAGCGAATACCAGAAAACAGCTGGTGTGAGAAAAGAAAAGAAACGCCGAGCAGCCCAGAGAGCAGGCAAACAGAAACCAGAGGCAGAATTCGTGGTCCGGGAACAAAAGGCTGAGATGATTACCAGGACGGAGACAGACAGGGTTGAAACCAGGTGATAAGTCCAAGGGTGAGTGCCGGAAAGACTATTTTCACCTGTTTCAAGTAGATTTTCACTTGAAATAAGTAGAAAAATCTGCCAGTGGAACAAGATTTTTTGCTTGTAATAAGAAGATAAGTCTTGTCCCACTGGCAGATTTTCCCACTTATTTCAAGTGAAAATTTACCTGAAAAAGGTGAAAATTGTCACATTTTTCTGGTGTTATTTTTCTGGCTATGACTCTAAATGTTGAAATAGCAGTAAAACCACATTCATTGATGAAATGACATAAGGGATGGAAAGGGGGAATGGCAGTTTTACAGTGGGGATGATTTTGACCGTTTTTATTTCAGGGGGAATGCCATCCCCCCTTATCCCCCCTCAACTCCAGTACTGCTTCCAATATCATCCATCAACCGGAATCACTTGAGTCATGTAGATGACTGCATGTTTTATTTTTTTTTCACCTTACCCAATTAATGACATATATGGGTCTATTTTAATTTTAGTATGAAATACAATATATTTGGGAGCAGTTTTTGTCACGTGGCCTCCCTGACCTGGGATCAGTCTATCCCCCTCCTCCTCGACTCTTCTGACACACACAGCCTGTATGACTCAGCAGCAGGTTGAGGTGACGATGAGGACGCGCAGCGCGCACTCCACTAATGGAAATGAGCGGCGGGAGTGTAGACACTAGATAACTTTTTTTTAAAGGAAAAGAAAACAAACCGCACTGGGGCAGATTGCGCAAAAACCTGACTTTGAAACAAGATGCACTCGATATTCAGTCTTAGGCCAATCTCATTTCATTTCATGCTGTAGTGCAATGCGGTTTTTAAATAGTAAATTAAAATCTTACCTACTGTGTTGAAGTTTGGGGAAATGCCTGTAAAACATATATTCAATCAATTTTCATTCTGCAAAAAAGAGCCATAAGAATAATCAGTAGAAAACGATATAGAAATCCAACAAATCCATTATTCCTTCAGTTAAAATTGTTGAAATTTCATGAATTAGTAGACTATAGTATTCTGCAAATTATGTTTCATAAAAAAACTTTACCAATCAACATTCAGTAAAGATCTGAAAAAAGAGAAAGCAAGTATAATTTAAAAGGAACAGAGATTAAAAAAAAAAAAAAAACAAGATTCAGGACAAAATTGATGGAACGTTGTGTTTCTGTGAAAGGAATCAGTTTATGAACAATCTGAATAAAGAAAACAAAGAATCCAAATCAAGCATTACATTCAAAAGAACAATTAAAGCCTGTATGTTAATTAAATATAATGAAATAAGTTAGTTAAGTTTGATTGACATACCCATAGACGGCGGTAATTTTATTTTTTTATTTACTTAGTTGTTGTTTTTTTTTATTTTTAATTTATGTTATTTGTGAATTTATTTCTTGGAAAAAGGGGCAGATTAGATAAGAATCTTCTTCTTTCTGCTCCCTTTTCATTCACAATTTATGAACATTTGTATTTGTATTTGTATTGAATTGTTTGTTTTATTTTTTGAATGAAATAAAGAATAAACAAATGTATTAAAGTTTGCAGTAGAGTTGCAGTTTTTTTTAATATAAATCAACATTTGCACCTGAAGGTGTGTTTTATTTTTGAATGCTTTAATCATTTCCTCAATTTCCACCCCCCCAAAAAGGTAAACTGGTGATGACAGACCAATGAACAAAAATATAAGCCACAATCATTTGATATTGACAACCCAACCCTATTTCATTTCATTTCATTTTTATTTATTCCGATCATGGAAATATGCAAACAAAAGAAACAAACAAGTAAAATGACAACACAATCAAAAGCATATTCCATAACCAGAAAGGAGCAGGAAGAAGAAAATCTTATTATACCTGCCCCTCCCTCAAAACTAAATTGAACAATAATAACAGATGGTCTGCACAATTACTTAGTTAATATCACAAGAAAAGAAAAACAAAACAATCAAAGATAGATTGTCTGTCTCCATACGTATGTATTATACATTTTGACTATTTAATCCATACATTGCTATTTTTTTCTCTTTAAATTTCTTTTTAAACTGAGATATGTTTATACAGCCCTTTAAATCATAATTGTTGTGGCAATAAGCTTGACACGAGAAAAAGAATCTTCCAAGGCAGTAACTTTTTTTAAGTAAAAATAATTTTACTTAAAAGCAAAAAACAAAGTTACAAGATTCACTCTGAGGTATTGTCAAAAAACTGTCTTGCTCTTTAGGCTGCTTAATCTGGTCTGAGCCAAACTACTGTGATGTCATCAGGGGCATAATTAAAGGAGCAATTCCACATTTTAAAGGAAAAATATAAACTATTGTACGCAATACTAATATGGCTCTTACAATAATGTAATGAATTCCATAACTTAATTGCAACAATTGAAACGCTCATCTGCTTTAAAGTTGTTCGGGCAAATAAATGTTTAAAATTACATTTTCTACGACTATCTTCATTATTTGAACTGTAAAGTAAACATGTATTGTAAGTTTTCTGGTAATGCATTACATTTAGCTGTGTACATTAATGTGAGTGTCTGTAATTTAACCAAATCATCGAGTTTCAGTAATCTTGAGTAATCTATTGAACCTATTGACCCAAGTGCAGCACAACGGCACGGAGTGTTTAGTTACAGTCTTTATTAAACGTAACCTCACAGCAGGCAATAGAGCAGAGTTCAGTGGCTCAGAGTGGCAGGAGAGCGAATACCAGAAAACAGCTGGTGTGAGAAAAGAAAAGAAACGCCGAGCAGCCCAGAGAGCAGGCAAACAGAAACCAGAGGCAGAATTCGTGGTCCGGGAACAAAAGGCTGAGATGATTACCAGGACGGAGACAGGCAGGGTTGAATCAAGGTGATAAGTCCAAGGGTGAGTGCCGGAAAGACTTGCATAAGGTGTGGAAGGCGGGAGAAACCATAGTGACGGACGAGGAGGCGGAGCTGGCAGGTGAGTGGGAAAGACAGGTGGAGCTGGAGTGGATGTGACAGAAATAAAAAAAATCCTGCAACCATAATAAGAATAATAAAACAATTAGAACTTTATTTAAAAGGGATATCTCTTCAGTTCCATACGTGATCCCATATTGGAATAAATATGTAAAAAATATTAACTGGAAGAAGGTCTGGCTCTCACCCAACCAATTCCTGGTGACAAACAAAGTTAAAGAAATTTAATTTAAAGCACAACGTAACTTTCAGCTTTTGTGGAGTTTGGCGTCTCCTTTGGACAAAAGCGGTAGTGCTTTACCAGTAGTGTGGCAGGGTTCCTACCATGCTCCTCCAAGTTACATAGTGCCAGTGGAGGCGATACAGACCCCTCAGACCATGACAGAGGTGTCATTAAACCTGTTGGAAGTTGATGTACCATCACAATGACTCTGGAAATATTATATTAAGGTGGAAAAGTTACGTAGTGTCGCTTTAAAGGAGCTTGAGGCCGGATTGTGGCAAGATTTATGAAAAAAATCTGTATACATTTTAAGTTTTCTAGTAATAATGTCAGATGAAGCGTTCCAAACCCAAAAGAATGAGCCCTCTAGTGTATCTCTCCTTTGCCTTGAACAGGCTGTGTGCTGCAAAATGTGCTGCAATTCGGTCCCGAATTTCCCGCGATGGGCTGCGGATGTGACGTCACATGACGCTGCATGTGCGTTCTCCCCGTTCTCCCGTGCCAGCTTCACTGGTTACGTTTACATGCACTCAATAACCCTTTTAAAACCCGAATATTGGCAATAACCCGAATTTGTACGGCCATGTAAACACTTTAAATAACCCGAATTTGCTCATATTCCAGTTTTTAAAAACCCGAATATTACCCCTGGGTTACCCCTTTAAAACCCGAATATTCAGTCATATAAACGCCAAATGGAATATCCCGACCAAACGGAACAGGAATTTGTTTTCTGCGCATGCTCTGTTCGCAAGGAATCCTGGTCTTTTGAGTCCAGGAAGTTCTTCTAACCAGCCTTTCTCGACCGGGGTGTCGCGGCACCCTGGGGTGTCGTCAAAAAATGACCTATTCTGACGTTTCATATATAAATACCGTATTTTCACGACCATTCGGCGTGCTGTGTGGAAAGGCATACCCTCATTTTTGTGTCATTTGTGTATTTAAAACACACACACACGGCGCGCCGTCTACACACGCGCCGCGGAACACACACACAAGCACGCAAGTGTGCGTTTTTAAAAATAGAGCCGGAGCAAAACTTATTTTGATTTACTTTATTTCAGTTTTTACATTAATCAACCCCATCGAAGTCTCATCCTCTGTGTCTGCATTAAAGAGCTGCGGTAAATCAGCTGTGCCAGTCCGGATTCCTCGCTGTCAGAGTTTCTTTCCGTGCCGTGCGGCGCCTCGAAATGCTTTTGCAAAAGCTCGCAAAATAGTCCCAGCAGACACCTTAGCCCACGGATCAACAATCCATCTGCAAACTGTGGCATAACTTGCCTGGTGCTGCTTTCCACTCCTGGAGAAACTGTTCCCCCTCAGTCATCCATCTCTCCCACGCCGGTGCAGCCTTAAGGCTGATTTATGGTCCCGCGTTAAACCGACGCAGAGCCTACGCCGTAGGTTACGTAACCTCCGGCGTAGGCTCTGCGTCGATTTAACGCGGAACCATAAGGCTTCACTTTGAACGGCCGGTTCACACCGACGTCCAGCGGTTGGACTTTGTCAGACCTCCCGGAATAACAGCAAGCACAGCGTTCATATTTTTCACTTCTTTTTTTACACTGTCTGTGTGAGATGGGTGCGCATAGAGTCACAGATCAGCAGCGATGGTGATGTGTGGAAAATACCACCGGGTCCCCGCAAACATACACCTGCCTCAGCCACTCATCATCACCTGTTCATCCATCCAGCCCTTTTTGAACATTTCTGCATTTGTAGACGGTAGAAAGTACCGGGATAGCAAGATTTACATGAAGTTGAGAGAAAAGTTGCGCGAAGCAGCATTTGTTTTGAATTTGGATACAGGAAGAAGAAGCAGAAATGACGGGAATTGCGTCATCACGTTCTCCGCGCGTCGCTGGTTTGATTGGGATATCCCGAATGATTAATTACCATGTATACAGGGATAACCCTGTTTACTCACGCATGTAAACTGAATATTCCGAATGTTTCAGTAACCGGAATATTAGCAATAACCCGAATTTTGACTGCATGTAAACGTAGTCACTGTTGGCTGCAGTACCCCCAACGGCCGTCGTGGTAAAGGGTGGCGCTAGAGAGTCTCATTTCTTAAAAGGAGCCTCATGCTCCTTTAAGTTAATTCATAAATTCTATCCTACAAAGGATCATATTGTAAAAAGATTCAAAAGAAATATCGATTCAAAATGTACTTTTTGTTCTGCAAATTCAGAAACAATGACTCACTTATTCTGGCTGTGTCCCATTGTTCAAACCTTTTGGAGTGATATGTGTAATTTTGTGTCTGAAAGCATTGAAACTGATTTCAAATTATTTTGAAAGGATGTGTTGTTTGGTGTTTTTGACCATGTTACGATTAGAACAAAGCCAAAAGAAACATTTATTATTAATTTGTTAATTATCCTTGCAAAATTCCACATCCACAAATCAAAATTCTTACACAAAAAACCCTCTTTTTTACTTTTCATTGTGAACTCAATCAGTATCTGGACTCTATTAGTTTTTCTACTAATTCAAAAGCAATGAAAACCAGAAATGTATGTAAATGTTTTGGCTTTCTGTTATAATTTCATCCCCCCTGGCTGGTTATAATGTGTTGTGCTTTTTGTTTTGTTTTTTATTTGAGTTATGCTCTTTATATGTTATAATTCAATTTGTAATCATTGTACTTTTTTAAAATGTTAAATAAAAAAGAAGATATGAAAAAATCCTCTCTACAAAGTTTTGTGCATCATTAGCCAGGCACATTAGTGAAACGATCGTTCACTTTGTGAGACAAGCGCCAAATTTTGCACATAGTATGTTCTAGGTCTCCTTTTTCAAAAAAGCCTGTTAGCCACGCAAAAAAAACAATATGGCTGCCGTTTTCCAAAATGGCTGCCACAAAAGCCGTTTTTATATGTTTTTTGACTTGGAATGTGATTGGAAAATCCAATTTTGATTATTCTGACATCAGACTATAATCTTGGGACCCCCCACCCCCCCCCACCCCCTCCCCCATTAGCCATGCAAATAAAACAACAACATGGCTGCCATTTTCCAAAATGGCTGCAGGTTGACAAGCCTCTGCGACATTGCATGGAGGAAGGGGACAGTACTGGTGGAGTGGCAAATTGGGGTGATGGTCCCTCTTTTTAAAAAGGGGGACCGGAGAGTGTGTTCCAACTACAGGGAGATCACACTTCTCAGCCTCTCCGGGAAAGTCTACACCAGGGAGAAGAATAAGGCCAATATTTGAACCTCGGATTCAGGGGGAACAATGCGGTTTTCGCCCCAGTCGCAGAACACTGGACCAGCTCTACACCCTCTGCAGGGTGCTCGAGGGTTCAGGGGAATTTGCCCAACCAGTCTACATATGTTTTGTGGATCTGGAGAAGGCATTTGACCGTGTCCCTCGTGTCATTCAGTGGGGGGTGCTGAGTGAGTATGGAGTCCGGGGCCCTCTATTAAGGGCTGTCCGGTCTCTGTATGATCGGAGCAGGAGTCTGGTTCGCATTGCCGGCAGTAAGTCAGACTTGTTCCCGGTGCATGTTGGACTCCGGCAGGGCTGCACTTTGTCACCGGTCCTGTTCATAATTTTTATGGACAGGATTTCTAGGCGTAGCCAGGGGCCGGAGGGGATCCGGTTTGGAAACCTCAGGATTTCATCTCTGCTTTTTGCAGATGATGTTGTCCGGTTGGCTTCATCGGACCGGGACCTTCAGCATGTGCTGGGGCGGTTTGAGGCCAAGTGCAACGCGGCATGGATGAGAATCAGCACTTCCAAGACCGAGGCCATGGTTCTCCACCGGGAAAGGGTGGCGTGCCTTCTGGTGGAGAAGTCCTGCCTCAAGTGGAGGAGTTCAAGTATCTCGGGGTCTCGTTCACGAGTGAGGGAACGATGGAGCGGGAGATTGACAGACGGATCGGTGCAGCGTCCGCAGTTATGCGGTCGATGTACCGGACCGTCGTGGTGAAGAAGGAGCTGAGTCGAAACGCGAACCTCTCAATTCACCGGTCAATCTACGCATCTACCCTCACCTATGGTCATGGGTAGTGACTGAAAGGATAAGATCGCGGATACAAGCGGGCGAGATGAGTTTCCTCCGCAGGGTGGCTGGACGCTCCCTTAGAGATGAGTTTCCTCCGCAGGGTGGCTGGACGCTCCCTTAGAGATGAGTTTCCTCCGCAGGGTGGCTGGACGCTCCCTTAGAGATAGGGTGAGGAGTTCGGTCACCCGGGAGGAGCTCGGAGTCGAGCCGCTGCTCCTTCACATTGAGAATCAGCTGAGGAGGCTTGGGCATCTGTACCGGATCCTCCTGGACGCCTCGGTGTTCCAGGCATGTCCCTCCTCCCTAGGGAGGTGTTCCAGGCATGTCCCTCCTCCCTAGGGAGGTGTTCCAGGCATGTCCCTCCTCCCTAGGGAGGTGTTCCAGGCATGCCCTCCTCCCTAGGGAGGTGTTCCAGGCATGTCCCACCGGGAGGAGACCCTGGGGAAGACCCAGGACACGCTGGAGAGACTATGTCTCTCGGCTGGCCTGGGAACGCCTCGGACTCCCCCCGGAGGAGCTGGAGGTGTCTGGGGTGAAGGAAGTCTGGGCATCCCTGCTGAGGCTGCTGCCCCCGTGACCCGGGAACGGATAAGCGGCGGACGATGGATGGATGGATGGATAAAATATGTTCAGCAATTCAAGTTCTACACGGACAACCTTGTTTTAGCTTTCATAAGACAGCCATCTTGAAAATCGGCCGCCATCTTGGATTTTCAGGTGGCTAACAGGCTTTTCTGCATAAGTAGGTACTAGGCAATGTTCATGCAAAATTTGGTGCTTGTCTCACAAAGTGAACGATTCTCCTAAAAACCTGACTTAATTTCCCTCACTACACGACACAACAACACGTCACAGCATTAATATATGTTGATTTTATTCCATTAACAACTAAGCCAGAAGCAGTGTGCAAATAATTAACCGATTCAATAGTTTCTTAAATCACTTTTAGTATCAGAGGCTCAAAACAATTTTTTTTTTCTTTCATCAAACTCATGTCCCAGTGTCACATTTGTTTCAACACACTTCTCCAAATGTTCCATCACAACATTTCAGTGATGTTCAGGACTTTGACTGGGTTTAACCCATCTAACATCTTGGTTCTTCTTCTTCTTTGTCTTTTTTTAAAAACTGTTCTGATGCAGATCTGTTGTGTGGTTGGCATTATTGTCATATTGGATGATGCAGTTTCAGCCGAGCTTCAGCCGTTGGACCGATGGCCTCACTTTGAACTCTAAAATACTTTGGTAAATACAAGATTTCATGGCTGACTAAATGTCTGCAGTATACCCAGATCCTATGACTGAAACAAGTGAAACAATCCCAAATCATTACTCTTCCACCACTGTGCATGGAAACTGACAGGAAATTGGGGTGATATGTGTGGCATGGTACATAATGGCCAAACCCCTTTATTTCTGGCCTCATTGTGCCTAACATCTACAATTTTATTTGTTTATTAGATGCCATAAAAATGGAATACTATAATATTTGAAACCTTTGCATCTGTTTCGAGCTGGGACAGGCTCCAACAGACGCTCCAATCTTGGAAAGAGTGAAAACTGTTTTCCGCTTGTGAGTAGTTGTCCTCCGTGTTGAATGATGGACTCCAAATTGTTTGAAAGAAAATTCCAGTAATTCCAGACATAATCTGCAACCTCTCACTCCTTTGTTTGCATCTCATCAGAGGTGGAAACCGATGGTCTTCTGCAAAAGAAAACACAATCGCTTTTTATCGTTTAAACTCACTAAAAATGTGAAGGTATTTAAAATTCACTCCACAAACAGAATAACATTTCTAGAAAGGTAACTCATGAGAAAATGGTGGTGTAAAGAAAAGTTAATGAAAGGAGAGACATATAAAGGTAAACAAATATGGAAAAATAAAGATAGATACACAAAATAAGAAGTAAATGTGAAAATGTATATTATTTATTTCATTTGCAATTTAATTTATTTATTATTTTTTATTATTATTTTATTTTTTCTCATTTTTTCAGACTGCTTTTGATTCTTCAGTTTCCCAGATTGCATTTCCGATTACCATTCAGTGCAGGTTTAATTATTTGTTATTTGATAAATGTTTACTGCTTTTCCAAACTGTGAATTCTCGCTGTTTATCTGCTTCACATGCTAAGATTTAAGCACCTGGGGTCTAATGTGAAAAATATATTTTTGTGTATATACAGAAAGGAAGTAACTCGGTTAATACAAATAATTATCTTATGTAAACCTCAGTTGTCATAATTGTAAAAAATAAAAAAATAAAAAAGTAAAATTGTAAACACATCCCTACCTTAGTAATTTACTCATAAAAACACTGTTTCCACCCCAGTGGAATAAACATGACAATGAGACACCCATGCACAGCTGAAAATGAGTACTTATGAAAATGTAAAAATAACTATAATTAATTCCTGCTCAAATTGTGTGTTGTAGTGTTGGTCTGTTGTATTATTTATTTAATTTCTGGATTCATTTCACATAAATTGTTCAAAATGTTGTCAATGCAGGATCTGAAAAAAGCCTAGAGACTTTGCGTGTACATATGGTTTAACCATTTGGCCTCTGGTCTTGTGTCTGAACCCTCTGATTTCCAGGTTAGTGAAACTGGCCACTAGAGGTGTGAACAGCAGGAGTTCAGGATAAATCTGCCGGACAGGAACCTCTACAGGGTCGACTGTCTGCTCGGCCCCTTCAGCCGGCGTGTTTCCATTACACTGTAGCGTCACACAAGGACCGTGGACTGAAAATTAGAGCCGTCGATTAATAGATGGTGGTAATGTTCATTTCTTGCAACTGCAAGACCAGCAGAAGAATGAAGAGAAGAAACATAAACAAGGGATGCTACTTGCTTTTTTTTTTATAATCATACACCTCGACAGTAGTGATTAAGATTAAAAGAAACCACCAGCCGTACTTCTAAACTGGTGTGAAATGACTGCAGGACCTGAACCGATTCGTTGGTCCAGTCATCGGTTTTTGCAGGTACTCTAACTGCATCACATGTACATCCAAATGCTTAAATGATTTGTGGTCACATGATCTAAGCTCACATGAGAGGGCTGAACGTAATTTCCTGCTTTTAGAATACCCAATCAGCAGAGGCCTCCCACCAGGTAGCCGCTCTAGACCCAAAAACGGCTCTCTCCTACTACAGCGCTGTTTTTTGGCCAGTAAAGGTTCCCTAAGGCCACATTACAGGGCTGTTCCTGGTAATGGAAACACGCGCAAATGTTCCGGCCCTGAAAAATCAACTCGGAACTCCCGCTGGTGGAAACGCGCCTTTTGTCACTCACCACTTGATTGTTTGACCCTGGATGGTTCAAATTTGACTGGAGTGGTCCAACAATCAACTTCAAAGCCTGAAAATCCTCACCAGTCAAAACAGTTAGAGCTGAAGAAGCTTTCAGATAGGAGGTTGAATGCAGTGGGTATTGAACATTATTGTATTGAACAGCTGTTTGTGCATGTGTAAATGATATGATCAATAAGTGGCATGTCACTAGTTATGCTCCCCTCCTCTCGCCCCTTCCCACACACACACACTATACTATAGACCAGGGGTCGGCAACCCGCGGCTCTAGAGCCGCATGCGACTCTTTAGCGCCGCCCTAGTGGCTCCCTGGAGCTTTTTCAAAAATGTTTCACCTTTTTTCTCCTTTTTTTCTTCTTTTTTTCCTCTTTATTTTCCCTTTTTTTTTCTTTTTTTTCTTTTTTTTTCTTTTTTTCTTCTTTTTTTCTCTCTTTTTCTTCCTTTTTCCTTTCCTTTTTAATCTCATCCTTTTGACTTTTTTCTCAACATTGCCAGTTTTTTCTTGAGATTGTACTTCAACATTAATTTCGACATTTCAACTTTTTTCTTGACATTTCAACTTTTTTCTCGATATTTTGACTATTCCTTTGACATTTTGACTATTTCCTCGACATTTCGACGTTTTTCTCAACATTTCGACTTTTTTCTCAACATTTTGACTTTTTTGTCTCAACATTTCGACTTTTTTCTCAATATTTCGACTTTTTTCTTGACATTTCGACTTTCGCCATTTGCCTTCATTCTAAGGCTTATACAAGACTTTTCATTTTTTGCGGCTCCGGACATATTTGTTTTTTTGTGTTTTTGGTCCAATATGGCTCTTTCAACATTTTCGGTTGCCGACCCCTGCTATAGACGTTCCTGTGCACGCCCCATCAAGCATATACTGGAGCGCCTTTTTTTTTTTTTTCCATTTTAAATCGTGTCGTTACATCAAATGACAGACGGGGAGTAAAGATGGAGAGGCAGAAGAGAAAGCTATGGGGGGCACAAAACAGAAAGAGGAAGAGGGAGAAGAAGAAACATTTTGAGGGGATGAAAAAAAGCTTTTCAAAGTAGTTGAAAGACAGTGGGTAGGTTATATCATATGGAGGATTTTTTCTGCCAAAATTAGATAAATAAATACATCATTAATTAATTAAAATGGGAATGAAATATATCATTAATTAATTAATTAATTCAATGTGTCATTAATTAATTAAAATTAGAATTAAATATGTCATTAATTAATTAAAATACAATTAATTTTAAGTTAAAAAAATATATTTATTATTTCAGCATTTAATGATTTTGTGTTGCGTGTGAATCATGAAATGTAAAACTGCATTTAATTAATTAATGACACATTTAATTAATGATTTCGTGTTGCTGCGTGTGAATTATGAAATGTAAAACTATCAGTTTCACCTGTCAAACTCAGTGGGCGGGACTAACGCAAATCTAGTGGAATCCACTGCTTTGGTCTGAAACTGGAGGTAGAAGAGGAGCCTTTCTAAACATGACAGCTGTGAGTTACGTGTTGTAGAGAGTTGCGTGATGCAGCAGCAGGTATCTGCTGTGACGGAGCCGCTGGAGCCGGAGGAGTTCTGCTCAGAGCTTCTTCAATTAAATTTGCTGCTTCTCTCAGCAGCTCTGGGTAGGATTTTGACATTTTGTACACCTTGCTGTACCAACATTTGTGGTTAGAGGACCGAGTCTTCAGTGGTTTCCAATAACATTTTGGAGTAGAGTAAAAATGTTGGAGTAGAGTAAAAATTTTGGAGTCAAGTAAAAATTTTGGAGTAGAGTAAAAATTTTGGAGTAGAGTATCCAAACCAACGTAGAGGTGAATAGCGCCACCTAGTTTATCGTAATGTGTTCACAAGCCTGGCAACAATCCATTATGTGGATTCGATTTGCCTTGACTTGATGTGCAGGGGAACCAATCAGGTGTTTGGAATCCGCCCACTGAGTTTGACGATTGAAACTGACAGTTTTACATTTCATGATTCACACACAACACGAAATAATAATTAAATGTGTCATTAATTAATTAATTAATTAAATGCTGAAATAATACATTTTTTTACTTAAAATGAATTGTATTTTAATGAATTAATGACATATTTAATTATAATTTTAATTAATTAATGACACATTTAATTAATTAATGATATATTTAATTCCCATTTTAATTAATTAATGATGTATTTATTTATTTATTTTTGGCACAAAAAATCCTCTATAATATCAGTGTATCCACTGTTGTCATGAATAACAGTGGATACACTTATTCATTTTAAGAAATAAATAAGATTTCCGAAAGTAGCGCTCCTCATTGAATGTCTTGACAAGGCTTTACTGGAACATTTCCAATGTACAGTATATGTAACACAGCCTGCCGAATTGGAAAACTGCTAACTTGGAACTTGAAAGGTTCAAGGGCAGAAGTTAACAACTAAGCTGATTTTCAAGACAGTAGGTAACTATGAGATTTGATTGGAGGATGGTAAGCAAAAGAAAAATTGGCAAATGTTTAGGGAAAAGGGGAAAAATTAAAAGGAGAGGATACTATATGCAATAAATATTCAGGGAAAAAAACATTTTCCTTTCCAAATCGATCCGCATTCTTTCATTTTAAATCTTTTAGATGGGTGCTTTCTTTTTTTTGTGGTATTCCTGTCATTACACTGAAATTATACCTTGTCCGTTCCACGTCCTCAATGGTTTCTGGCAGACGGACGTTTCGGGTTTCCGGGAGAAAAGAAGCTGACAGTCCTGCGATTAAAGCCACCGAAACGAAGATGATATTTGGCAGATGGAACCACACGTCTTCGAGCATAATCATCAGCGGAGACACAGAGACGCCCAGACGGCCCATGAAGGAGCTGTGACCTAATCCGATCTGCCTGGGGAGCAAAAGCACACGACAACTGTTTACATCACCTGTTCCAGTCTTGGGAATTGTTTAGAAATCACCCATATGCCTTGGTTAGATGTTGTTTACATATGCATAGGGGTGTAACGATACACTAATCTCACGATACGGTACGATACACGATATTGAGGTCACGATAACGATACGATACGATATTATAGCAGTATTTTTTTAACAACCTTGAATGAGGAACATATGACTGGAAAAAATTGTCTTTTATTTGAAAGACACAAAATACAAAATAATGCTGTGCATTTGCCCTATTGTTACAGTTTGTAATGCTTTATAACTGTTTTAAAGAGCAAGCCAGGCCAACCATTTTCCACAAACTGAACTAAAAGTAAATGTCAGGTTTGCATTATGATCTTCAGTTTCATACAAGTAAAAATATTTTGCCACAAACTGAATAGTTTCTCTCATGTATGATTTAACTTTTTTCTTTTCCAGAAATTTAACAACTAAAATTAAATAAATAAATAAAAGTAAATAAATACATACAATTTTACATCATAAAAAAGATTGATTCATGCTCACCTTATAAGTGTAAGAGGAGATTTATTTTTGTTAAGAAGGTTATTTTGGTAATTCAGGGTTCAGTAGTAGTATGTTTCTAGATTGGGCGGAGTGATACGCCACAGTACGGCACTAGGTGCTGTGTTGACGTTCTAAAATCCTACACTGTTGAGCGGACAGTAAAGTACACTCGAACTCAGCAGAAGTTGTCCCCGTGTTTATCCTACTCACGACCCGAAAAAGGTTTAATTTAATAAGGTAAGGCTTAACTATACCAGCCTTACAAAAGTAAAAGTTCAGAGCTTAAAACCCTGCAAGAGTCCCGTTATCGGAACTGCAAAACGGTACTAGTTTCTTCTGAGCGTAGTAAGATTTTGGTCCGCAGGTCGAGTCGCGGTCGGCACCAATACACTGCACGTTATTAGTCAACACAATAGATTAATATTAATAACACAATATCGCGATACACCTCCACGACACGTATCGTGATGTTTTTGTATCGCGAAATTTCGTGGCACGATATATATTGTTACACCCCTACATATGCATAATAGAAGCAAGTGAATGATGTGTTTTCGAGACCTCATGACTGTTGGGTAAATCTCTGTTGTGTACAAGAATGCAGTAGTAAATGCGGCTTCAGAGAACATCTTGCCCAAAGCTCCCACGGTTGTCTTTAAAGCCCACTGATCTGGGAAGACAAAGGTTTTTTCAGTTGTTTAATCTTTTTTTTGAAACTGTGTCTGCCACATGTTCTTGTTGCGGCAGCTATAAGCTCTTTCATTCTAAGAAATATACAAACCGGAAATAATCATTTACCTTGGGAGATAAAAAAGTTGCAGAATATGCACAGTCCTGTCAGAATAAGTGTTCCAGCCTGAGTCAACCTTCGACCAATTCTGTTCAAAGATAAAACTATGAAGATTTTTGCTGGAACTTCTATTCCGCCGTAGATGAACTGTGTGAGGTAAATGTTCACACCAAACCCCGGGACATTCAGACTGATGCCATAATACGTGCAGTTAATTCCAAACCTATGCACAAGGAGAAAATGTAAGAATACAAAAAAAGCTTAGATAATCACACTTGTATGTAAAACGATTAAACTTTTAAAGAAACCATGTGTAACTGTTACAACAATACAAGACTGTCTCAGAAAATTAGAATATTGTGATTTTCTGTAATGCAATTACAAAAACAAAAATGTCATACATTCTGGATTCATTAGAAATCAACTGAAATATTGCAAGCCTTTTATTATTTTAATATTGCTGATCATGGCTTACAGCTTAAGAAAACTCAAATATCCTATCTCAAAAAATTACAATATTCTGGGAATCTTAATCTTAAACTGTAAGCCATAATCAGCAATATTAAAATAATAAAAGGCTTGCAATATTTCAGTTGATTTGTAATGAATCCAGAATGTATGACATTTTTGTTTTTTTAATTGCATTACAGAAAACAAAGAACTTTATCACAATATCCTAATTTTCTGAGACAATCCTGTACTTCTGTTATGTGTTACATTACATTAAATGTAAAATGAGTTTCAGAAATAATAGGGACATAGTCACCAAACAATGCCAGTGAGAAGAGCCAGTTTTCTCATTGTGGGAGTTCTCACAAGGTCCAGAAAGGAATATTTCCTATTTTCATCATCTGAAAGTATGACTTTGGACAGGAGCTGGAGAGAATAAGGGACATTTTGATTTATAAAGAGGATATTTGCTGCTTCATAAGGTCCACAAATGAGTGAAATGTTGTACCTCAGGCTTTAAGTCAGCCATGAACTCCTCTCTGCGGTTGACTTGTGCACATTGTTTAAGGTAAAAATGAGCCTGCTCCACTTTACCGCTACTGAGCAACCATCTGGCAGACTCTGGGAGCCATCTGTGACAAAAAAAACAGACCTTTTAACATTAATTCAACACTTTGCTACGGCAAAACTATGAATTGTTAAGTAAAGTGAAGAGGACATTTCATTCTTATTGTCACTTATTTGTCCTTACCGCCAGGTGAACATAGCAACCAGCAGCGGGGTGGTCACAGTAAAAGTCAGTTTCCTCCAATCATTCACAAAATAGGCGAGGCCAGGAAGTATCACAGTTGAGAAACTCCAGTCCAAGCTCATTAAAACACCCACGTAAGTTCGATGCTTGATGCCCACCCATTCAACACCTACGAAGAGCAGTATTTTTATCATTAACTAACTGTTGAGGTTAAAACACAAAGTTGATTTAAAGACATGGCTTAGTAATATTGTTTTGTTCTTTTAATTAAGAAAAATCTTAAACCGCCTTCCTGATATAGGAATCTAAACCCAAATTGCAAATCATCAATTTAACCAACAAAAAAACCCTTGACTGGAGACAAATGTACAAGTAGTTGGTGTTTGTCAAGTCATTATGCGTAAACAACTCATAGAGACGTCAAAGAGGCTGATGATGACACATTAAGGATCTAGCCTTGATGCTAGACAGATATCTAGCACATTAAATATCAGGACCCGTCTGCAGATCTGAGCGACAGCCAGTGAAAAAACAAAGTATGGAGAGAGGTCACTGTGTGGAAGCATATCCAGCGAAGTAAGGAGGACAAACTACAACATGCGACAACAAAAGACAACAATGACAGAATATGAACATGGCAACAAATAGACCACAATATCAGCCCCACTGTGTATATATATATATATATATATATATATATATATATATATATATATATATATATATATATATATATATATATATATATATATATATATATATTTACAGTGGGGCAAAAAAGTATTTAGTCAAAGACCAGTTGTGCAAGTTCTCCCACTTAAAAAGATGAGAGAGGCCTGTCATTTTCATCACAGGAATATCTCAACTATGAGTGACAAAATGAAAAGAAATGTCTGATTTTTAAAGAATGTATTTGCAAATTATAGTGGAATATAAGTATTTGGTCAATAACAAAAGTTCATTTCAATACTTTGTTATATACCCTTTGTTGGCAATGACACAGGTTTTCACACACTGTTGCTGGTATTTTGGCCCGTTCCTCCATGATCTCCTCTAGAGCAGTGATGTTTTGGGGCTGTCGCTGGGCAACACGGACTTTAAACTCCCTCCAAAGATTTTCTATGGGGTTGAGATCTGGAGACTGGAGACTGAATGTTTCTTAGGAAGCCACTCCTTCGTTGCCCGGGCGATGTGTTTGGATCATTGTCCTGCTGAAAGAACCAGCCACGTTTCATCTTCAATGTCCTTGGTGATGGAAGGAGGTTTTCCCTCAAAATCTCACGACACATGGCCTCATTCATTCTTTCCCTTACACAGATCAGTCGTCCTGGTTCCTTTGCAGAAAAACATCCCCAAAGCATGATGTTTCCACCCCCATGCTTCACAGTAGGTATGGTGTTCTTTGGATGCAACTCAGCTTTCTTTCTCCTCCAAACACGACAAGTTGTGTTTCTACCAAAAAGTTCTATTTTGGTTTCATCTGACCATATAACATTCTCCCAATCCTCTTCTGCATCGTCCAAACTTCAGACGGGCCTGGACATGTACTGGCTTCAACAGGGGACACGTCTGGGCCTGCAGGATCTGAGTCCCTGGCGGCATAGTGTGTTACTGATGGTAGCCTTCGTTACCATATTTTCCGCACCATAAGGCGCACTGCATTATAAGACGCACCTTCAATGAATGACATATTTTAAAACTTTTTCCATATATAAGGCGCACCGCATTATAAGGCGTACTAAATATATGGTAAAATACCGTACAGTATACCAAGTATACCAATACTACACAATAGTGGCTGGGGTTGAGTTACGTATCTACCTGATGGAGCTGCGCTACAGGAAATGCTACAAAATCCTACAGCAAATGCAAAAAAAAAAAACCAAGAAGAAAAGTACCGTATGTCAAACTTTATTAACAAAATAAAAACCAGCTTTGCTCCGTCTCGTCATAGTCGCCATTATGTTGTCTTGAACGTCTGTGGCGATTTCTGACGTTTTTAGGGCCATTACTTCGGCGACACCAACTACATTACCCACAATCCCCCTGACTACAGTAACAGAAATTACCGTAATGATCATATATAAGGCGCACTGCATTATAAGGCACACTGCCGGTTTTTGAGAAAATTAAAGGCTTTTAGGTGCGCCTTATAGTGCGGAAAATACGGTACTTTGGTCCCAGCTCTCTGCAGGTCATTCACTAGGTCCCCTCAGTGGTCTTGGTTGTCTTCCATTTTCTAATAATTGCTCCAACAGTTGATTTCTTCACACCAAGCTTCTTACCTATTGCAGATTCAGTCTTCCCAGCCTGGTGCAGGTCTAGAATTTAGTTTCTCGCATCCTTTGAAAGCTCTTTGGTCTTGGCCATGGTAGAGTTTGGAGTGTGACTGTTTGAGGTTGTGGACAGGTGTCTTTTATACTGATAACCAGTTAAAACAGGTGTCTTTTATACTGATAACCAGTTAAAACAGGTGTCTTTTATACTGATAACCAGTTAAAACAGGTGCCTTTTATACAGGTAACGAGTGGAGGACAGAGGAGCCTCTTAAAGAAGAAGTTACAGGTCTGTGAAAGCCAGAAATCTTGCTTGTTTGTAGGTGACCAAATACTTATTTTACCGAGGAATTAATTAATGTCTCTCATAGTTGAAGTTTACCTATGATGAAAATGACAGGCCTCTCTCATCTTTTTAAGTGGGAGAACTTGCACAATTGGCTGACTAAATACTTTTTTGCCCCACTGTATGTATATAAATGGGCTCTGGCTTGAAATCTGAGAAGAACATGGGTCCCATTTTGTATTATTGTGGGACTCAGATGGAAAACCTATGCACATTTAAAATATAGGACTCATGTGGGATACAAGGGTGGTCATCAGTACTCGAGTTGAGGGGGGATGAGGGGGGATGAGGGGGGATGGCATCCCCCCTGAAATAAAAACGGTCCAAATCATCCCCCCTGTAAAACTGCCATCCCCCCTTTCCATCCCTTATGTCATTTCATCAATGAATGTGGTTTTACTGCTATTTCAACATTTAGAGTCATCACCAGAAAAATAACACCAGAAAAATAACTTAGTCAATTTTCACCTGTTTCAAGTACATTTTCACTTGAAATAAGTAGGAAAATCTGCCAGTGGGACAAGATTTATCTTCTTATTACAAGCAAAAAAAATCCTTTTCCACAGGCAGATTTTTCTACTTATTTCAAGTGAACATCTACTTGTACAGGTGAAAACTGTTGTTCTTTCCAGTGATGAGTCTTGTTTTAAGTGTAATGACATTTTTTTACTAAAATGAGACATTTTAACTAGAAATAAGACAAATATTCTGTTAGGATTTTGAGTTTTTGCAGTGATCCATGTTACTTATCCTGTGAAGGACAGCGGCATATTGATAAGTTCAGAAAACTGTTTTTTAATTGTTGTGTTTTGATGTATTTGATGTAAGCCCAGTGGATATTTAAAGCTTACAGAAGGCTGCATTTAACTGCTGCTATGTCATTCCTGCAGTATTTCTGCAGGTGTTTTGGTCAGTGCTATTATATTATATTATTTATAATCAGCACAAATTATCTGTCCCCATATGATAAAATCCACCATCCCCCCTGATTTTTTTTTACAACTCAAGTACTGGTGGTCATGATATTACCAGTAATCAGTACATTAACTAAGATCATTTCACTAATAGTATTACCTTTACTAACAGATCAAACAAATTGTTGCCATGGTGCTTTAGTTGAACTTTGACAGGTAACTCACAAAGGACGATGGAGACTAAACTTATTCCAGAAATTGCCACTCCAGTTAAAAACCTCGTGGCAGCAAATGCAGGAAAACTAGTAGAGAAAGCACTTGAGAATGCAAAGACGGTGGTCGCTATGTAGGACACCATGAGGGTTGTTTTGCGGCCAAACCTAAGAAAACAAAAGTAGTTATAGATACATTTACAGAGCAGAGTCCACAAAAACACTTAAGAAAAATCATTGATGGGAGATGTTAATATGTTCACGGTGTAGGTTACAATAAATTAAAAATGGTTTATAAATTCAGTCAGGAGTTTTGAAATGTATGTTGCAACTCAATCACTTACACTTTGGTATGCAACCTCATTTTGCTTTATGGCATATGTTGATATATAAGTATGAACTTAGGAAGAAGAAAGTCAGAGATTTGTCTCCGTTAGATGTATATTTTAAGCAGACAAGAGCCTAACTTGCATGGTGAGGGAATATTTTGCAAGACTTCACATTAATTTCATACACATAAGTGATCCCTTCCAAGAAATGTTTTCATTTTCACATTTATTTATGGGTAATATATATGTGTATATAATAACAAAATAAATGTCCAAATCAACAGAAAAGACTGAAAATAGGAATTAAAATTTTTCCAATTATTTTCAGTGCATTTTTTTCTTAACATTTGTTTTTTTAACGTTTTTTTTTTTTTACATTTGATTTTTTTTGACATTCTTATATTTATATATTTTTTTGTACATAACGAGACATGCCCCATTTATCTGTTTATTCTATTTTATTTCTTATTCTATTTGATATTTTCAACGTCTTGCTGCTCAGTTGTCTTGCAATTGCCCCTCGGGGATAAATAAAGTTTTCTGAATCTGAATTTAATTGTATTTCATAAATCTTTTAAAATATATATTTAAAATATGAAAATGAAGTGATGGAAATCTCAACAGGTGTCTGATTTGAGCAGTAAAAAGCATTAAGACCTGTCACTAAGATAGCCAAACACTGCTGCTCCAACCATGACCCCCATGAAGAAGATGGTAGCCGTGGCTCTGTTCATGCTTCTGTTATCACAAACCAGATCCCACTACGAAGCAAACACAAGCAACAGAAAACGTGAGGGTTAAACTGGCGGCCACATTCAGAAAATGCACCCAGAGAACTCACCTCTGTGGCCAGAGTGGACCTGAAGGTGCTGTTGTCGTACACCCAGCCATTCTCGCATGGCATCGTGGAAACATCAGTGGTGTTGGCAGCGTTAAAAAGCAGATGATACTGGGGCTCTCGGAACATCCGGCAGGAGCTTGGATCCCCATTTGGCTGAACAGGAATACTAACAACGACCTTCTCTTCTTGAGATAGATTCCCGAAAATCGGTCCATCATCCAAAGCGCTCACGTTGCAGTGGTGAGAGGGAACAACTGCAATGAAATTATTCAGTAGAAAATGAAAAGGCAAAGTCATACGAGGAATTATCAACAAGGCGATTGTCCTCATCTGGAATTTCCCAAAGCCACTGATCTCTGCCAGCACATTCTCGAACTTCATTTTGCTAACGAATGTTGCAAAGGTTTGACAGGGACAGAAGTCAGTGTAAAGCGGACGAAAACCTGGCCAGCAAGTCTTTTTCCTTTAGTTAGACACTGTCGGTTAATGGTCAGTGAGTTTGAGAGAATGTTAAATATGCAATAGTGTGTTACTCACGGAAAGCTGTGCTCACTACACTGTAATCAGGAAAGTAAGTTTCTTTTTCAATAAATAACCTGCAAAGATGGCAGCACAGGGAAGAAGCGGTGAGCACTGAACCGTTTCACGGAAAGATCTGTGACCTATAAAAGGATGTAGTGATAATCTATATGTCACAAAAACAGCTTAACATTCATTTAATGTTTTAAAAGCGATGTGTTTGTGGAGAAAAATGAATGTAAATACTTAAAATTCTTACTGGAATTCAGGTTTGATGTTTACACACACAGCACTCAGCATAAGCATAAAAATCGTGGTAGTTTATGGCCTTTAGTAATTCTCTCAAACTGTCCTTTATCTCTGCCACAATGATTTTAAAACAATGGAGAAAAAACAAAATAAAGAAATGACAAAACAGGTTGGAACCCACACTAACTTATTGTGGGTTTTCTGAAATGGACAAGAAGCTAAGCTTATAAAAAAATAAATTTACCAAACATTAGTTTTTATCTCTTTACCTATCCAAAATGTTTAGATATTGATGTGGATATTTATGTAGTATATATTATCTGTTGAGAGGGATAGTTAAAATTATGTAATATATGTTATATATTTATTGGGTATGTAGCACATATATATTTATAGGGATATTTATGTAGTTTATATAGTGTACATTTATATAGATGTATATAATAGTTGTATTTTCTAGATTTTGATATAATATTTATGTCATATTTATATTGTCTATATACTATATATGGATAATTATGTAAAAATAGGCATGTTTACGTAGTATTTATATAGATTATATTTATATGGATATTGTGTAGATATACTAATAGCAATAAGAGTTATAAAGGGGTAGGAACTAGAAAAAGTGTATATTTCTTCCTACTCCTTTTTTTCGAACATATGTGAATATGAAGATGTAAATGTTTATCTTTTTATTATTATTTTTACTTTCATTTTATATACATGTTCGAAATAAAAATTCATTCATTCATTCATTCATTCATTCATTCATTCATTCATTCATTCATTCATTCATTCATTCAAAACAACCTTCTGGCAGAAATGTGGTTGGTGTTTTCCCAGAATTCTGCACAGGAATTCTTATTTTCCTGACACAGGTCTGACTTTTCAAGCCATTTGACATAAAATCACTACAGAAAATCAGGACTCAGTGACAGCTTGTTCAAAAGTTCGAATTCTCTGTGACATGACAGTTTATTCAGCCAAGCTCAGAAAGGTTGCCCGTCCGCCTGAGTTTGGTTGTTCCTCGACGGGTCTGGGGTTGGAAGTGGAAGAGAACAGCAACACCTGCTGGGAAGAAGGAACACAAGTTTATAACAACAATAGTGTCATTAATACTTGATTCATTTTTCTTTGGGGAATAATAAAGCATTTCAAATTTGAATGTTATGTATTCGTTATCTGATTATTAGTCATGCTAAATTCAGTATAGATTATTATATTATATTAGAAACTGTGAAGGGCATCTGTAATCTAGTATTCTTATCAATAACCTACCACTATACCACAGATCTCCAATGAAAAAAAATGGGAAGCAGACCTGGAATGTTCATATGAGGACAAGGATTGGTATACTCTTTTAGAAAAAACACACACTATGCTATGCAGACAAATTCAATTCAATATTTTACATCAAATCTACTACACTCCCTATAGATTAAATACATTTAATAGTGCGGTCTCTGCCATGTGCCAAAGATGTAAAATAAATACTGGAAATCTACTCCATATGCTCTGGAACTGTCCTATTATAGATGCTTTCTGGAAATACGTGATCAAAATAATCTCTGACATTTTAAAATCCTATATTCTTGATCCTAAAGTCTGGATACTGGGAGATATC
Organism: Cololabis saira; assembly: GCF_033807715.1. Taxonomy (NCBI): domain Eukaryota; kingdom Metazoa; phylum Chordata; class Actinopteri; order Beloniformes; family Belonidae; genus Cololabis; species Cololabis saira. The sequence goes on along the minus strand of NC_084587.1, from coordinate 10,666,012 downwards.
AGTTCGCTAAATATGACTTATCATAAAAAGTAATTCTGCTTGCAGGCACCGCGGCAAAAAATTCTAAAAAACTGGAAATCAGAAAACCCCCCAGCATCCAAACAGTGGATCAATGAACTTGGATCATATATACTCCAGAAAAAATACTGTATTCCGTTAGAAAAAAAAAACTAGAGACTTTGACCTTATTTTTTGCCTTTATTGGACTAATGATCTGGATCATCATATTAATGAATGTGTTTACGCAGGACTTGATTATTTAATTTATTATTCATTTTTGTTCCAGTATTGATAGACATATGTGAAAAGAAGTTAAACGATTTTGAATGATGTAATTGACCATATGAGGGAGGGAAGGGGAGAGGGGTGTGTTGTTGTATTTATTTTTATTTATTTATTTATTTATTTATTTATTTATTTATTTATTTATTTATTTATTTATTTCTCTCTTATTATTATTATTATTTATTTATTTTGGTTTAATTAATGTTATGAAAAGTAAAAAAAAAAAGGGGGGGGGGTATTGATAATTATATTGTTATTGTAAATCTTATATTTTTGTATTTTTTTATTGCCCTCAATAAAGATATCTATACAATAAAAGAAACTGTGAAGGGCTTTGTAATAGAAGCTTTTACCTTCTTAGGTGGTTGAAAGTGGAAAGACTCATGCTTGAGTCTTTGTGTTGCCTATGAAGTTGAAATAAAACTTTTTTTTGCATCTTTTCATGAAACAATTGTTAATAAGAAACATAAATTAAAAAAGAGGAATGTTTCTGAAAACAAAAAATGACCTTTTTGAGCACCAGTGTACATGATGGTGGATCGACAGTTCTGTTGTGGTTCATAAAGAGTTAGAGAAAGCTCTCAAGTGTCTGCATGTTCTTCTCGATAAGTAAAACTAGACACTTGTTATAATGCATTAGCCTGTCCCACATCTGTTGTGTGATTGGAGTCATTGATTTGTAGTAACACACATCTGAGCCCGTGTTTTACCTCTCTAGCAGCAGATTGTGTTTTTTTCTTAAGATTCTTTTCTGTAATAATTATTTAACAAAGAATTCTGAGGTTGCTATCTGCAGTTGGGAACCAGGTTCAAGGGGAGGTTCAAAGGATCACAGATATGAGAAAAAACTATTCAGCCCTTGGACCCAGCTCATGGCACTTACGTTAGATAAAAAGTACCCGATAAAATAATCAGATTCGGGCTTCCGGTTGGTGAGCAGATGGAGTAGACGTGTTTCGTGAGTGCTCCCGTGAGTGCCAAACTTTTTAAACCACCAAGCCCTCAAACTTTCAAACTTTTTCCTTCAAAAGGGATTCCCTGTTGCTGTTTTTCTTTTTTTTTTGTCTCGAACGAGCCCACTTACCTCCGAGATGGCTTCGAAGAGCGGCAAGTCGGGAAAAAAGGACGAGGCTGGCGCTGTCTTAACCCTTAACCATTACCACGTTGCTGGAGGAACACCGTGCTGCCCTGGCCGCCGAGTTCAAAAATACTTTCAGTCAGCTCGACTCCAAACTCGACCAAACGCGGCTCGCGGTAGAGGACCATGGCCAACGGGTTTCGTCCCTTGAACTCGCCACAGAAGACCTCAGCCAGCGAGTTACGGACCTTGAAGGCATCTGCTCGACTCTACGGGATGATAATGCTCGGCTGAAGGCTAAGGTGGTGGATTTGGAAAGCCGAAGCAGAAGGCAGAACATCCGTATCCTGGGCTTACCGGAGTCTACCGAGAGCGGGTCTCCAACGGCTTTCTTCTCCAAGCTGCTGTGTGAGGTGTTCGGGAACGATACGCTGCCGTCACCGCCAGAGATAGACAGAGCGCACCGCTCGCTCGCCGCCAAGCCGGCCCCGGGACAGAGACCGCGTCCGGTCATCCTCCGCCTTCACCGGTACCAGACGAAAGATCTCCTCATCAGGGAGGCGCGCCGGAGAGGAAAGGTGGAATATCGCGGCCACCCCATCCGGATAGTGGAGGATTACAGCCCCGAAGTTGCCAGCCAACGAGCGGAATACAGCGGAGTCATGTCGGAGCTATACCAGCTGGGTCTGAAGCCGGCTCTGCTCTTCCCCGCCCGGCTCCGGCTCACGCTGTCCGGGGGGGCCAGGAAGTGGATCGGCTCCGTGGATGAGGCGCGCAAATTCATCACGAGTCGCAGCAAAACTTCAAACCCGCCGTAACGGGACCGTTGGAGGCTGTCACGGCTCCGCCTGCAGCCCGGTGCGGCTCACTGACGCTCACGGACTGACTTTTTTTTTCTCTCTCTTTTTTTTTACGTGAGCCACATTATTTCTGAGGGGAGGGTGAGTACCCCCGCGACAACCAGTATTTTCTCTGTTGTTAGTTTGACTGCCCTTTTGCAAATATTATTAATTTGCAGTTCTTTTTGGCTATTTGAGGGAAGGGGGAAAATAAGTGGTGAAGAGGGAGAGAAAAAAAAAAAAAAAAAAAAAAAGCTTTTCCGATTTACCTATAAGTTTTGTAATAATTGTAAGCTGTTAACCTTACTTTTACGCTGCTTAAGTCGGACGTTTTATATTTTATATTTTTGTACAAATATTTCTGGGCTCATATCGGGACTTCCAGGTCAAGATTTGAGAGGGTATTTCTTTTTTTTATTTATATCTACACGTTTTAAGGTGTTAATATGTATACACCCATGATACGGGAGCAAAAGCTATTAGTGTGTAGGATAGGAAGATGCGTTATTGCACTTTGTTTGTTTTGAAGAGCTTGCTGCTTTTTTTTATTTTTCTATAGCAGCTGTCTTAGTGGGGGTGGGTGGGTCGGGGGGATATGTCACTGCCAGAAACTTTGCATTAACTCTTTTCAACTCATTACTTAATGTGGGTCACATTCAACCTCCTTTCCGTTTTCTTTTTTTTTGCCTAGGTCATTGTGCACACCTAATTTTTCTTCTTTGATATTATGAGTAGATACTTGAAGTTGGTGAGCTGGAATTTTAAGGGTCTGAACCACCCTGTTAAAAGGAAGAGGATCTTCTCACATCTAAAACACCTTAAAACAGAAATAGCCTTTCTACAAGAAACTCATATTCGCAGTTCTGATAATAGTCGCCTGTTCCCGAGGTGGTCAGGGCAGAGATTTCACTCCTCCTTTCAAGCTAAGGCCCGAGGAGTTTCAGTTCTGATCAGTCAGGATGTTTCATTTGAGCAGCACAATGTGATTTCTGACAAGTTTGGTCGCTACGTGATCGTTTCTGGGAAATTATTCAATACATTGGTCGTACTTGTGAACGTTTATGCCCCTAATTCAGATGATGCAGTCTTTTTTGAACGACTGTTTTCACTGCTCCCTGACCTTAATACATATTCTCTCATACTGGGTGGTGATTTTAATTGCTGGCTCGACCCAGTCCTAGACCGATCCTCTACCAACCCCGGCACAGCAAGTAAGTCAGCCCGTCTTATTCAGGCGTTCCTTTCTGACTACGGTGTTTGTGATGTGTGGCGTTCTTTACATCCATGTGACAGAGAATACTCCTTTTTCTCACAAGTGCACCACACATACTCGAGGATTGATAATTTTTTTATTGATAATCAACTGATTCCCCTGGTTCATTCCTGTGCTTATCAGAGCATTGTCATTTCCGACCACGCTCCTGTGGTTCTAACCATGTCCCTTCCTGACCTACCTCAGAGAGACAGACAGTGGCGATTCAATTCAACTCTGCTGTCGGACACAAATTTTGTTAAATCAATGGAAACGGAAATAGCCTTTTTCCTATCCACGAATATGACTCCAGGAATGTCTAGTCTAACTGTCTGGGACTCCCTCAAGGCTTATCTCCGGGGACAGATTATATCCTACACTGCTAGGGTGAGGCAAAAATCTTATAGGGAGCGATCAGACCTTGCCCGCCAAATCAAAGAGGTCGATGAAGAATATTCTCGGACTAAATCCCCAGATCTTTACAAAAAGCGGCTAGAACTTAAAACTAAATTTGACCTGCTTACCACTCACCCAATTGAACAGTCACTTCTGAAAAGTAAAACCAGGTTTTATGTTTATGGAGACAAATCTGACAAATTATTAGCCAACCAACTTAAAGGCTCTAAGGCTAAACAAAATATTTCTAAGATTCGATTACCAAATGGCCATGTAACTACAGACCACTTACTCATAAATGAAGCATTCAGGGACTTTTATACCCAGCTATACACCTCGGAATCTCAGACTGATCGAGATGAGATTGCGGACTTTTTAAATAGTCTTAGTATTCCCAGTCTTTCACCAGATCTAAGGAAGACATTAGAAGAACCGATATCCCTGATGGAAATTACTCGAGCCATTTCTTCACTGCAGTCGGGTAAATGTCCTGGCCCTGATGGCTTCCCGGCGGAATTTCTAAAGAAATTTTCTACTCTGCTTTCCCCACTGCTATCTACAGTTCTTTCAGAATCCTTCAGCCACGGTTCCCTCCCTCCTTCTTTTTCGGAGGCCTGCATCACCCTCATAGCTAAAAAAGGGAAGGATCCTACTGAATGCGCCTCCTACAGGCCCATCTCCCTCTTAAACACAGATGCTAAAATCCTAGCTAAAGTCCTAGCCCATAGGCTGGAGAATGCCCTCCCCACAATTATATCTGAAGACCAAACTGGCTTCATTAAAGGTAGGCAGTCTTACTTCAACACAAGGCGACTGTTCAATATTATCTACTCTGCCTCTGAGGCTATCCCTGAATGCGTTGTCTCTCTGGACGCGGAGAAGGCATTTGATCGCGTCCAATGGGATTATCTCTTTGCTGTGCTGGACAGGTTTGGTTTTGGTCCGAACTTTGCTCTGTGGATTAAACTTCTCTATTTACACCCAACAGCCTCAATTCGTACTAACTCTCAACGGTCAAAACCATTTAATCTGCATCGTGGAACCCGTCAGGGGTGCCCCCTTAGTCCCATGCTTTTTGACATGGCTATCGAACCGCTTGCCACAGCGCTCCGATCTTGTGAGGATGTGTCCGGTATCTGGAGAGGTGGCAGGGAACATAAGGTCTCGCTTTATGCCGATGACCTCTTGCTTTTCATCTCTCACCCTCTGGCCTCATTACCCCCTGCGCTGTCACTTCTCAGTCAGTTTGGGAAACTCTCAGGCTATAAACTGAATCTCAGCAAAAGTGAGCTTTTCCCTACCAATCTCGAATCGCATGCTTTAGACCTTTCCAATTTTCCCTTTAAAATCGCAAATGACAAATTCTCCTATTTAGGCATATCTGTGACAAGGAAACACAAAGACCTGCTCCAAGAGAATCTTATCTCATTGTTAAATGAGACCAAACAAACCCTTACACAATGGTCACCCCTGTCAATGTCTCTTGTGGGTCGCATCAATTCAGTTAAAATGACCATTTTACCTAAATTTTTGTACCTTTTCCAGACCTTACCACTCTTTATTCCTGGTTCTTTTTTTCAGTCCCTTGACTCAGTTATATCTTCATACCTATGGCGGGGTAAACGGCCACGTTTGAACAAAACTCACCTTCAAAAAATTAAGTCTGCAGGTGGTCTGGCCCTCCCAAACTTTCGTTATTATTATTGGGCTGCTAACCTGCGCTGCCTTGCATTCTGGTCCTTCTACTGCGACGGCGCTGACCGCCCTGACTGGGTGGCGATGGAGTTACATCCAACTGATGACCTGTCAATTCCTGCCCTACTCGGCTCCTCACTTCCACTTCCTTCACTTAAATCAATCAAAAACCCAGTGGTTAAACATTCTCTTAGAATTTGGGCCCAATTTAGGAAGTTTTTTGGTTTTCACAGCTTCTCTCTTCTTAGCCCCATTGCATCAAATCACTCTTTCAAACCATCCCTTGAGGACCCCACCTTCCAGGAATGGCACAGGAGGGGTATGATTCGTTTTAGAGATATGTTCATAGACGGCACCGTGGCATCTTTTGAGCAGTTAAGTAGTAAATTCAGCCTTCCAAAATCACATTTCTTTAGGTATCTTCAGGCTAGACATTTTGTTCTTTCCCAGACACCCAGCCCTGGTGCATCGATAGGCTTGACCACAGTTGACAAAGTTCTTGCCACATACCCATTCAAAAAGGGGCTCATTTCGTCTTTCTATGGCATGTTGCTGGATCTTAAGAGTGCCCCTACAGATAAACTCAAAGCAGCATGGGAGCAGGACTTAGGGCTTCCCTTATCAGAGGATACCTGGGAGTCCATACTCAAACTGGTTAATACAACCTCCCTGTGCGCACGTCACTGCTTAATTCAGTTTAAAGTGGTACACAGGGCTCATATTTCCAAAGCAAAGTTATCCTCCATGTACCCAGATATTAGTCCATACTGTGTAAGATGTAAAGTAGCAGAAGCCTCTCTCATCCACATGTACTGGTCCTGCCCATGTCTAAACAAGTACTGGATGGAAGTATTTCATACTCTCTCTCTGGTGCTTAAAATCAGATTAGAACCAAACCCACTGACTGCCCTGTTTGGGGTCATGGAGGGAGGAAGGAAGTTAGCCACTGCACAGGGGCACACTTTAACCACTGCACAGGGGCACACTTTGTCTTTTGCCTCCCTTTTGGCTCGTCGGGCAATTCTGTTCAGGTGGAAGGATCCCTTCCCTCCTACTCGTGCACAATGGCTGGAAGACATCATGTCCTGCTTAAAACTGGAGAAAATTAGATACTCGCTTCAGCAATCAAATAAGTTCCAGAAAGTGTGGGGACCTTTTCTAGAAGCGATCCAGACCCTGTGAACTATACTTCATATTTCTTTTATATTCCTAGTGCAGGCTTTTGATGTTAGAGTGACCTCATATTGTGATTAGTAATCTGGCAGTGACAGGGGAGGGATTAGTTTGGTCTGTAGTTTGTTTTTGTTACTATTTTATATTTTTTCATACTGTTTAATTGTTTTTTATATTCTGTACACTGGTGTATGCTATGATTAACATGCCCATGCCTACTCAAAATATTTGTAATTGACATGCAGCATTTCACCTTTTTTACTTTGTGAAAATTTCAATAAAAATATCTTGAATAGAAAAAAAAATAATCAGATTCTCCATCCAGTTACTTGCAATCATATTGTGACCGACCTGTACTACTCTGAACAATATAAGCAGAGGAATTCCCAGGTGCTTCTCAGTAATAAACACTGTGACTCGTCAGCTTAATAAGAAAGCCCTTCTCCTTGAACATGTGATCTATTTTGTGTAATCTATAAAACTATGTATCCATAAAAACAATGTCTGATTGTCATAGTTTGATTTCCTGATCAATGATTCCCCCCTAAAAACTATGTCCCCATTCATGGATTCTGTTGCAAGTTTTGTGTTTTTACCATTTGTCATATTATTTTGGAGTACTACTCACAGTCATATTAATTTAAAAATGAAAGAAGTTGCATCAATGAACTTGGATCATATAGTACTCCAGAAAAAACACTGTATTCCGTTAGAAAAAAAAAACTAGAGACTTTGACCTTATTTTTTGCCTTTATTGGACTAATGATCTGGATCATCATATTAATGAATGTGTTTAGGCAGGACTTGATTATTTAATTTATTATTCATTTGTTCCAGTATTGATAGTGTTGAGGAATTTATCAAACCAGTTCAGAAGTCCGCTTTGTGGGGTGAGAGATTTAATTCAGCCGGCGGTCAGCAGACCTACACAGACGCAGTGTCTTGGTCGGTGGGCTGACATCGAGTGATTTTGTAACAAGCTTTTTATACAAGAACAAACGGCAGGAATAACAAGTCAGTGAGAGACAGTCAAAGGTGTGATCTATCAACAGGAAATCCTTATATGGTTTTGTCTCTGCGGGGGCTGGAAGTCCGATCCACTCCCCTGGTGCCTGTCTCAGCAGGGATGCAAGACGCAGGAACTTGTGTGAGACAATAGGCCACAGACGAAAATCACCCCATGGGGTGCTCTAGTGCTCCAAGTCTGTTTGAGGCAACTTCCAAGGTGTGATAGGAAGTTGAGTCCAGTTCAAAGCCCTCAGGAGGTAGGACTGGGGCAACCTGCCCCTGCAGGGGGCCAAGCTGTCACAATGCTTCATCAATAGACAAATGTGAAAAGAAGTTAAATGATCTTGAATGATGTAATTGACCATATGAGGGAGGGAAGGGGAGAGGGGTTTGTTGTTGTATTTATTTATTTATTTTTTTTTTTTTTTTTTTTTTTTCTTCTTATTTTTTTCTCTTCTTATTATCATTATTATTTATTTTGGTTTAATTAATGTTATGAAAAGTAAAAAAAAAACAAGGGTCGGGAAATTATATTGTTATTGTAAATCTTATTTTTTTCTTTTTTTATTGCCCTCAATAAAGATATCTATACAAAAAATAAATAAATGAAAGAAGTTAGATGTGAGTGCTGGAGCCTATATCAGCTATGAAAGGGGCAAGAGGTCGGGCAGTATGTATATACATATACATATATATATATATATATATATATATATATATATATATATATATATATATATGGATTAGGTATCACACTTTTCACAGCACTCCCAATGGTTCCATTATTCATTGACAGTTGGTGATGGTACACTACATGTGTAGCCACAGCTGCCCTGGGGCAGACTGACAGAAACGTGGCAGCCAATCCACGCCTCGGCCTCACGGCCTCTCCGACCACCACTGGAATATTCGTACACATTCACACACCAGCGATGCCCTCACTGGAGGCAAGTGGGGTGAAGGCTCTTCCCCAAGGACACGACGGATGACTGGGGGAGTGGGATTCAAACTGCCAATCCTTCAATAATTGGACAACCTGCTCTACCACCTGAGCCACTGCCTCCTTTACCACAGACTGACACATCTTGGGTTTAAGAGTTTATTTGTGATGTGAACAAAGTTATCGATTGGAAACATATGGGTCCATTTAGTGGTTATCGGACCTCCTTCTCCTTTGTTGATTGTCTCCTGTAATACAGATAAAGCTTCAGTCAGTCATTTCTCCTTGCATGGATTACAACCCGAAATAACTTTGTAAACAGTTGGTTTGAAATACGTAAATGTCTAAGAAGGCATTATGCAAACTTTGCTGAGCGGAAACAGTGCCTTCTGACTGGATTAATCTTTAGCAGTGAAGATCACTGTTTGGCTAACCAGTTACTGCAGATTTGATATTAGATTACATGTCCTGTTCCTCTCAGACTGTTTCCATTATACCTGGGTTTCTCAATGTCTTCGATTAACTCTGGCAGTTGAGTGTTTAATGTTTCAGGCAGGAGAGAAGCAATTAAACCAGAGCAAACCGCCACTCCGCAGTAAGTGGCTGCAGGGAGGACATGCCACGTATCCTCCAATAGCACGATGAGCGGAGAAATGGACACGCCCAGCCGTGCGAGAAAGGAGGTGTAGCCTAATCCGTTTTGTCTGAAAAAGCAAAGACAAACAAATGAATTGAACACTCTGTGCAAGTAGTAACAGCCAGGCGGAAGGTCATCCTTGTTTTCCTGTTGACGAACCGGACTACTGTAGGGTAAAGTTCAGTCGTGTAGAGGTATATTATCGTGAACGACGCCTCGGACAGGGATTTTCCAAGAACTGCCACAATGGTACGAAAGAGCCACATATCTGTCGTGGGAATTGAAAAAAAAGGAATAAATAAAAGTCTGGAAATCCAGTAAAATGCTCTTGTGTGATGTAAGAAATGAAGAAAAATGTTACCAATTGGAACAAAGATGTTGATGAAGAGACAGAGACCAGTGGATATCAGGGCTCCCATCTCGCAATACCTCCTGCCCAGCTTCTCCAGGGCGAAATAGACAGCAATCTTCATCGGCATTTCAATGAATGCAAATATAAATTGCGTGAGGTAAGGGTTTAGTCCAAAGCCTGTGATATTTAGACTTATCCCATAATACGTAAATGCAACTCCAAACCTAGAAAAATGGAAGTGGGGGAAAAAAACAACAACACAGTCTGGGGATGACTTGTCAGCAGAGGTGTCAAAAGTATTCACATTCATTACTCAGGTAGAAGTATAGATACTAGAGTTTAAAAATACTCCTGTAGAAGTTGAAGTATCAACTCAAGTTTTTTACTCAAGTAAAAGTATAAAAGTACTGGTTTCAAAACTACTTAAAGTATAAAAGTAAAAGTAATGTAAGGGGGGAAAAAGCCATTGAAAATGAATGCATCTTAGTATAATGCAAATATATTAAAGAACCATATATGTGTACTATTGAGCATTAACATGTGTTTCAGAGAGCAGGAGATATGATGACTAGTTGCCTATAAGTATTGTAATGGTGCAAAAAGTCAAACTTCAGAGGCATGTTATCATTTATCCTAACCTTTATTGGAATGTACATCCAAGTTTAGTTGCAGGAATCTGAGGGAACGGATGTAAGAACAAAACTGGACAAGAACATCTGAAACAACCACAACCAAATTCACTCTATCCGGATGGAGCAATTTAACTGGATAGTTTTTTCTTAAAGGCCGAAATGAAATAGAGTAACGAGGCTGTTTTTAAAATGTAAGGAGTAAAAAGTACGGATAATTGCGTGAAAATGTAAGGAGTAAAAGTAAAAAGTCATCTGAAAAATAATTACTCCAGTGAAGTATAGATAACACAAATTTCTACTTAAGTAAGGTAACGAAGTATTTGTACTTCGTTACTTGACACCTCTGCTTGTCAGTTCCTTCTTGTTGATGTTGCTGTTGCTTGGGATTGCTACATCAATCTCTGACCTTTTCTTCTGGAGTTTTCTAATATTGGTGGTTGGTTAGCCATCACTAGTTTAACAGTCTAGATTTGGCAGTCCTACAGCACCTTTTTCACCTTTTTTTCTTTTTTTCTTCACCAGTCCTGGACTGACTTTAGTACCTCCAACCCATACTCAGTGCAGATATTCCTGTACATTATTGCTGCTACTTTTTTTGGGATGTTACACATTTGCCTTACCTTTCTGCATTTTACATCCCACTATTTTCTTTACTGGATTGTGTCAGGATCTTCTGTATAGTATTCAGCTGGAGGCTTGTCTGGTGTAGTAGACCCTATCGCTTTTGTGCTCAAGGTCTGTTCTTGTGCAACCACAATAAATGTGCATGCATACATATCACTATACCTGCAATAACTACAGGACTGTCTCAGAAAATTAGAATATTATGATAAAGTTCTTTATTTTCTGTAATGCAATTAAAAAAACAAAAATGTCATACATTCTGGATTCATTACAAATCAACTGAAATATTGCAAGCCTTTTATTATTTTAATATTGCTGATTATGTCTTACAGTTTAAGATTAAGATTCCCATAATATTCAAATTTTTTGAGATAGGATATTTGAGTTTTCTTAAGCTGTAAGCCATGATCAGCAATATTAAAATAATAAAAGGCTTGCAATATTTCAGTTGATTTGTAATGAATCCAGAATGTATGACATTTCTGTTTTTGTACCGGTAATTGCATTACAGAAAATCACAATATTCTAATTTTCTGAGACAGTCCTGTACATGTGTCACTGTTTTCATGTTATTTTCAGCAGGATATTAAAAGCCCATTTCCAAACTGTTGAGCTATTCTTTCTCTTCATTACTTACCATACAATCCCTGAGCATATTGCAATTTTTCTTATATTTGGGGTCCTGAACAGATCAGTGATAGTGTACTTCTTATGTCCTGTTTCATCTTCTGAGGATTCCAGTAATGCCTGTGAGAAAGCAGGACAAAGTTCCACCGCTCATTCGTGATCTCTAATTTACCTCCTTTTGCATTATCAGGACGCATTCTTGACAATCTCATGGTTAACTGTGTCAAAGTGAAAGAATATAACGTAAAAGACATATACCTCTGGTGTGATGGTGCTGATGTATTTGGATCTGTCATTCATCCTTGCACATTGTACAATGTAATGATGAGCAGCTTCCCCCTTCCCATTTGCCATGAGCCACCTTGCAGACTCTGGAAGCCACCTGAAAGGGTCGACATGGTGAACCCTGCAGTCCGTCTACATCAAGCAAATTTCAGTTACAAAAAGTCAACTTTGATACCACCAAGTGAAAATGGCCAGAATCAGGGGGGAGGACACGCCCAAAATGAGCATCCGCCACTCATTCACATAGTAGGCGATTCCAACCAGCAACCAGTTTCCGAGTGTCCAGTCAAGGCTTATGATTACAGCTGCGAAAGTCCTGCGTTCAATGCAACACCATTCAACATCTGCAGAACGAAAGTATGAAGCAATTCAGATTATGCAGTCTGTGTGTGTACATTTTTATATATACCGGTATATATAAAGGACTGTCTCAGAAAATTTGAATATTATGATTTTCTGTAATGCAATTAAAGAAACAAAAATGTCATACATTCTGGATTCATTACAAATCAACTGAAATATTGCAAGCCTTTTATTATTTTAATATTTGCTGATCATGGCTTACAGCTTAAGAAAACTCAAATATCCTATCTCAAAAAATTAGAATATTCTGGGAATCTTAATCTTAAACTGTAAACCATAATTTAATAATAATTTTTGTTTTTTTATTACAGAAAATAAAGAACTTTATCACAATATTCTAATTTTCTGAGACAGTCCTGTATATATACATACAAATTTTAAAAAGTCAGCATTTGTGGTTCTTACTTAAAGCAATGGAGATAATACTTATTCCTGCGAGGGACACCCCCGTGAAAAATCTCATGATGATGAACATTATATATGATGTGGAGAATGCGCTTACAACTGCAAAGGTCAGGGATGACAGATAAGAAACCAGCAGCACTGGTCGTCGCCCAAATCTGGTGAAAGAGAGACTCTGTTTAAAGAAAAAGCGTTAGATGCAATATCTTGCAAGTATGACCAAACAGTTCAAAATAGCTATTTTCCATGCAAGTAATTATTTAATGCACTTTCTAAACACAGCAACATTTCCCTTAAGTACTTAAAACTTTACATTTTTTACATTTTCTTTGAACACCTAACCTGTCACTGAGAAACCCAAACAGCGGTGCGCCGATCATCACACCAATGAAGAAAACGGTAGCTGTTGCCTTGTTCATCCCTTTCCTGCTGCAAACGAGATCCCACTGCAAATAAACCATTGAAAATATATAATATATCTAATCTATACAGCAGTAGTGGCTCTTGAAAAAAAATGGCAGAAATGTCATGTTTTAAATACTAAATACAAAATTATAATTGTATTCCCTCCCCCTATATTCCCTCTATATATATATATTTCTTTTTTTTGTATGCATCAGTAACAGTTTCAAACACAAAAGGTGCCATAAAGTGTGTGGTTACAATAGAAAATATTATTAATTTATTGACAAAATACATATAACTTTGCTAATAATAACTCATTTGTAGAGTGCCACTTACCTCTGTTGCCAAGGTAGATTTAAAGGTGCTGTTGTCATAGACCCATCCATTTTCACATGTCACAGTGTCCACTTCCTCACTACTGTTTGAGCCTGACAAGTACTGAAGTTGGGGCTGCGTAAACATCTGACAGGAGCTCAGAGTCCCATCTTGTTCTGCCGGAATACCAGCCGCTAGTTTCTGTTGTAGAGATAAATTTCCAAACACTTCTCCATCCTCCAGGGTCCTGATGTCGCAGTGGTGAGATGGAACCGCTGCCATGAAGTTGTTCAGCAGAAAATGGCATGGCAGAGTAAATCGAGAGGATGCCTGGAGCAGAAATAGTGTCACCTGGAATCTTCCAAATCCATTAATTTCAGAAAGTATGCTGTCAAATTTCATTTTGCTGTTTGTCAAAAGAGGACAAAACGCCAAATGGTGCGAAAGTGAGATAAAGTCAGACGACACTGAGTCAAAAACACACATTTACCAGCGCAGAGTTAATCATTATGATAAGGAAAAAAACAAAGTTTTCAGAAATTTATTGCACCAATATAAGTTACTTTTTAACAAACAGAGAATATAGTTTTATAAATTATGAGGTGTGTCGGTGGTCTTAGATTGAAAGTCACAACGGCAAATTAAAAATCACAATTACATTAAGCCGTTGTGACTTTGCTTTTGCCGTAGTGTTTTTAATTTGCCGTCGTGTTTTTTTTCTTTTTTTTGTGCTTTCTCTTTTGCTGTTGTGTTTTTTTGATGCTCTGGATGGCAACACATATGCTCAATTTTTTTGAATAAAATGTGACATCATATTTTCCACATGTGATCACATTTATCCAGCAGTTGTGAAATACAGATCTCATGTTTCTTTCTGCTTTTTTTTAATGACAGGGTGTGTTCAGGGAATTTGATGCACCCATCAGTGTTTTTGTACATTTCTAAAGAAATTAAAGCAGCACAATGTAACTTTCAGCTTTTGTTGAGTTTAGCGGCTCCTTTGGACAAAAGCGGTAGTGCTTTACCAGTAGTGTGGAAAATTGTAGTAGTGTAAATTGATGTACCATCACAATGACTCTGGAAATATTATATTAAGGTGGAAAAGTTACATTCTGCTGCTTTAAACCATTCTTTCAATTGTTTTATTCCTTCTACTTTAAGAATGCTAAATGCTGACAGCATTGCTCATGGTTTGCGGCTTTATTTACATTTCTTGATGTAATAAGGACCTGACTATTTCATGATTGATACCATCCATCCATCCATCCATCCATCCATCTCAGGGGCTCTGCTGGAGCCTATCCCAGCTAACTATGGGTGTAAGTCGCAGGGCCTCATATAAACTGCATGAGCCGTAAGTTGGTATAAAGCAGGGGTGGCCAACCAGTCAGAGGCTAAGAGCCACAATTGGTTACTGTGTTACTGCAAAGAGCCTCTTCGTACACATGCACACAATCAACTGCCCCATCCCTCACTCCCTGCTCTCTCTGAGACATAAAAATACCATTATAAAACAGAAAGGTGAAATCCTGCAATGTGATTGTTTGTGAACTGTGGTATAATGAGCATATACCACGGCTTCTATTCTAAAGCCTTATCACAGCATATCATTCCGCGTCAGGGAAGCAACAATGTATCCATGACAACAACCAACTGTTACATATTTTTTGACGGTTACAGCAGGTAGCAAAAAAGTAACTGGTGTTAAAGTTTATTTTTTATTTTCATTAACAATTAATTAGGCATGTTTACGGTAAACTTTGATCTCTGGGGAGGGCTAACGATGGATGAATGGATTGAGGAGTGGCTGACTCCGAAAAAAAAAGATGAGCAAAAGACAACATGCAGAGCTGACATCTGGAGAGATGGGACTATTTTTTTCCACAGTGGGGCTATTTTTACTGGATAATATGTATTTCTGATATGGGTTGTCGCTCAATAACCTTCATAATCCTTGGTAACCTTGGTAACTCATGTCCGTCTATGTTTCTTGCTCCTACCTTCTTTTCCAACCCGCTCTCCCCGCTAACCCAATCACTTCCCAACAAATCCCTCCAAAACACTGTTTCCTGTGGTGGCGGGCGTCGGCCATCTTTGTCTTGGGCTTTCCCTGTCCGTCCGTCTGACTGGGTGACGGTGGGCTCGCTGCCTGGCTGCTTGGCAACACAGAGGGTGAGGATATCACTGATGGTGGCGCTGTCCCTCCAGTCCAACTGCCGCAGAGCGTCTTCCAAATCTACGGCGAGGCCGAGGACGAAGACCCCTACCGCTACTACCAACCCAACTATCCGGCGCCGCAGCCGGTGTCGCCTGACGACCCGGCGAGGGGTACTGCAGCACCTGGAGCATAGGGGGCGGGGGGAGAAAACTGGGCTGAAGAGGAGACTAAAGAGGGAAGCGAAGGTGCTGCCTGGACTAACTAACTGAGAGGAAGTGAGGGGGAAGACAGAAGGCAGCTTGCTGTTTCTGATTGGACGGCTCCGAGCCGTGATGAACTCATCAACAAGTGCCTGACGTAGAGGAATTTCTTACGGACATTGTAGAGGGAACGGAACAGGCTTTAAGGTTGGGAATGTTTGAACTCATCTATGCTTTTTAATTAAATTCAAGATCTTCCCAGAGGGGGGACTGTACTGTGCCGTTTAGGTCCAGCTCCTTCAGTCAATCCTGTTTTTCAGTCAGAGCCACTCAGTTTTGGAACATCATACCAACTGATATTCATGGGTTTCAGTCACGTGACATTTTTTGTTGTCAGCGCCATCTTGAGGACCGACCGAGGACCTTTCCGTCGCGCAGCCAATATGACGTCTCACCTAATAACTCACTTAACTCCCGAAGAACAGCAACGGTATCTACAGAAAATTGACACTTTAGGTTTCGATCCGTATCTAATATCTAATCAATTACTGACTCCACTCCAGTCTGCCAAAAACCTGCCAGATTTGTCGTTTGCGGACATAGATATTTACCTGGTCCACAATCCTTCTCCATACACCGGCGAAGCTCTCAAAGCTTTTAAAGTACCAAAGCTTACTGCTACTTCACATCAGGATGGGTTAAAGATGCCAAACTTCATCATGTGGAGGCCAAAAAAATGTTCGTGGTAACAGGAAAGGTAAGTGACAGTCTGTTGGTGAATAGCATGAGCATTGAATTGCCTGCACAGGATACGTTTATGTAATGAAAAGTAAGAAGGCAGTTCACTTTTTCAATAACGTTACTACTCTAGAAAGTAAAAGCATATCATCATGTTACCATAAAACTTTATTAAAACATAAAATATGATTTATTATATTATTAATGCAAATGTTCATCTTGCGCTCCCGATCTGCTGCGCGGTGCGTCCCGTGACGTCTCCATCACCAGCGGTTTCCCAAATCCAACTCAGCCTGGATCATTTCTCGTGTCCTCTGCTTTCCCCCCACATCCCAGTATTGATCATGCTGACATGTTTGCTGCATTTAACACCACATGCCCCTCATTCCACGCTGTTCGCTGTTTGATTGCGTCACCACGCAGTTATTAATTGTTTTTTTTCCCCCCCACTTACAGGACCTTTTCTCTCCCTCCCGTCCGAGGTTCCAGGACCTATATAATAATAGGATATTATTTATTTCTGCCACTTTATTGTGGTTTTTGTGGTGAAATGAGGAGGAATCATAGATAACTTCTCATTTCAACTAACTGGATCAGCCGTTCCTCATCATGACTGTTTCCTACAGCGCTTTCAACCGGCTTTCAACACGAGTGAAAGGAAGAAAATAAAAGAACATTTAAACATCACAATATCCCACGGCCCACTAAAAGCACTGATAAAAGGTCAATCCCGTTTTTTAGACTTATTATTGTCGCATCCCACGGCACAACAGATAGACGGCATGCTGAAAGTCGGTCCTCAAGATGGCGCTGCGAGTACTGTGTGACGTCACATGAAATCGATGAATACGATACTGTGCCACCTACCACACCTTTACAAAAAAACTCAAGACCTGGCTATTAACAAATCAAACATGTGACCACATGTAATCAGTTAATTGTGTATTGTATTATTATGGTCATGCCAAGTAATGGCATGACCATATTGCAATCGTCCAGAATGGCCTAAAGGGAATTGTTGCTAGCATTTTGCTAACAAGCTAAAGTCGCAAAAGTCCCACATCACACCAGCGGGTGTACAGCATGACCCCGCTCTGATGTGGGGGAAAAAAATCCCCAAAAAATAAAACACGCCCAAAAAAATGAGGAAAAACATGAAAATGAAGGCGATATAATGGTATACAAAAAAGGTTTCCCTTTTCTTATTATTCTTATTCCGCACTTTTTTTCGTCCGTTAATGCGGCCCGAACCGAAACGTGGATGCGTCTCCATCGTGCCTCGATGGGCATTACTTTTCTCAGTAATAGGCGTTACCGTGGCAACGCTAGATGCCAAGAAGCAAAAAAAAGGCGAAAATTCCGACGCTTATTGCTCGGCCGAACTTTATCGTAGAGGCATCGTTCAAACTTTCAAACACTCGGCCGGAATGGCACTAATGGACCGTACAACCTCATTATTCCAATTATTACAGTTTTTGCGATATTGACCTTTAATTCTATTTTTTTTTCTGTTTGACTTTGGATGCTTGTTGCTAGGCAACAGGTCATCGTAGAGACATCGTACAAATGTTCCCCGACTCGGCACGCTGTGGACTTCAACATACTCAAATTTCATGAAGCTGTGATTTAAGGAAATTTTTTGTCAAAATCCATGCCAAATGGCCCCATTCATTCGGATGGGGTTTTTTACCACGGTGAAAAAAAAAACATTAATCCATTAATCCATTAATGTAGGCTGAACCGGAAAGTGAATTGATGCATAGCATATATCTTTAGATGCGTCTCCATCGTGCCTCGCTGAGCATTACTTTTCTCAGTAAAAAGTGTTACCGTGGCAACGCTAGATGCCAAAAAGCAAAAAAAAAGCTGGGTATACATTGTTCAAAATCTTAAATTGCATCTCTTTTATTTTTGGGGCTATTGGCCATTTGATAAATGTACAGAATTTATTAGTTATTATTTTGTCAGTTCCAATTTTTAATTTGGCTGGTGAGTTAAAATAAAAAAATAATTTGCATTTTAGAGCTTTTCCAATAATCTTGTTATTACATTTCTGGTCACTTATGTGTATTTCATCAAGTTTTAGTTCCGGAATTTTGACTGAAACATTTGAGTATATGAATGTATTTTGAGATGGATTCTCTGGGCGAGCAATTTATATTATACTTCTTAATAAATGAATGAAAATGAAGGAATTGGCCATTTTCATCCATTAGATCAACAACAAATAAAATCTTTTTCTGATACCATTGTTGATTAAATAAGGTTTTCTTATTG
Source organism: Cololabis saira (assembly GCF_033807715.1). Lineage (NCBI taxonomy): Eukaryota > Metazoa > Chordata > Actinopteri > Beloniformes > Belonidae > Cololabis > Cololabis saira. The sequence goes on along the minus strand of NC_084587.1, from coordinate 10,647,331 downwards.
ACTGTAATGGCCCTGTTATTCCACATGGTGGCATGTGGTGTGAAATTGTGTCTAAATATAATTTTCCAGTACTGCAAAATTTGTTTATGGAAGTTTGATAATTTGATAGGCATTTATAGATTTCAAAGTCAAAACTCATCACAAATTCTATCCCTGCAACTTTCTGGAATGGGCTCCTTGGTCTGTGGAACCATAACGAATCAGGCTTTGCCAAATATTTTTTAATCCAATTTAGTTTGAAAATTCCATTCATAGATTCAAATTCAATGGCTTTCAGACCACCAAGGTCATAGTTTTTAATAAGGTGGGATCATTTTAGATGGTGGGATTTGTTTCTCCATATGAAATTAAAGATCACAGACTTTGCTATTTTGAAGAGAAACGTACAGAGATTGACACGGATAAACTCATTTGGATATTCCCTCTGCTTTGGTCAATAGGACTCTACCTAGAATAGACAGATCTCTTATAAGCCAGTGATTTAGAGATTTTTAATCTCAATTCAATTCTTTACAGGGATACTTTCAATACAGAGGAAACGGTTCACATTTTTTAAAATTTAATTTAAGAGAAGCTTTTGAGAAAATTGAAATTGTATCCAGAGCTTTTTTGATAAAGGATTTATCTTTTAATAGAATAACTGTATCATCAGCAAATTGACTGATTTGGAATTCATGGCCAAAGATACTGATTCCTTTGAGGTGTGGCTGATTTACAATAAGGTGAGCAAACATTTGTGTACATAAAATAAATAATAGTGGTGAAATCGGACACCCCTGTCTTATGCCACATTGAATTTTTAACCTTGGTGTCATTCCTGGATTTAGGGAAATATAGCTATAAATGTCATTATAAAACATTTGAATAATATTGCAAAACCCGTCTCCCAACCCAATGTTTTTCATAGTTGTAAACATGAATTCGTGTTCCACGGTATCAAATGCTTTGAAAGAATCTATAAACAAAATGTGACCATCTGACTCAATGACTGATTCATAGTCAATTGGTCTCCAATTGTCCAACATCAGCAGGTCTTTATATGGTTTAGGAAGCAAGGTTATTAGGCCTGTTTTCATGGTGGGGGATAAATATCCATCTTGAACACAATCTAAAAAAGCTTTATGTATTAGGTCCCTAATATCATCCCAAAAATGTTTCTGAAATTCAGATGTAAGTCCGTCTATTCCTGGGGACTTTCCATTTTTCATTTGTTTCATCGCTAGTTCAATTTCATTTTTCATGTTATCTTTGATCATTTCAAAAAAGAAGTCACATTTAGGTTTATAATATTTAGATTTATATATGTCACAAATTAGTTTTTAATCTGGATTTAAAGGAACTGAGGGTTTCAGTGTTCCTGCAGTTTCTGGAAGATTGTTCCAGATCTGGGTAGCATAGAAGCTGAATGCCGTAGAATCTGACGCCCTCATGTTTGGTTTCAGATTCTGGGAACACAGAGGATACCTGAACCAGGAGACCAGAGAGTTCTGGGTGGTTGATATGGCAACGACACGTCTCTGATGTATTTGGGTTGGGGTAAACCTGAACCATTCAGTGATTCATAAACTAACAGAAGTATTTTACAGTGTATTCTCTGAGATACGGGGATCCAGTGTAAAGATCTCAGAACTGGAGTGATGTGGTCCACTTTCTTAGTTCTGGTGAAAACCAGCGTTCTGGGTTCAGGTGGACTTCTACAAATACATCCTCGGGCTGCTGTGTTACGGCCTCATAAAAGCAATAAAACAATTAGGCTCAATAAGACCACAACATATTAAGGATGCCACACAAAGATGTCAAGGGTTGAAAACAAATTTTATTGATTTGTTGTTTTTAAGTTTCTGAGGAGAAAACAAACAAGGAACATGTTTTTTTTGTTTTTTTTTACCTTGTCTGCACACATATTAATGATTGATACCATGACGGTAGAAACCAAAGGGGTATATATGTGCATTATTACTATATTTAATATATATACATATATATACGCATACATATGCGTACACATACATAAATATACACATACAAACCCAGTGTATGTATATGATCATGCGTGTGTGTGTGTGTGTGTGTGTGTGTGTGTGTGTGTGTGTGTGTGTGTGTGTGTGTGTGTGTGTGTGTGTGTAATAAACCAAACAAAGCTCCACCTGAAGTGTATCTATAGTGGGGGAGGGGGGCGAGCAACCCCGCCACCCGCGAGACCAGAGGCCGACACGGAAGAACCCGGAACCCAGGCCACCAGCAACCCCACAGAGGGGAGAAGTAGGAGGGAGGCAACCCACCGCCTGCAAGGGTCGGGGTATCCCGACCCACCCATCCCAGGCCGGCGAGGGAACGAGGGCGAAGGAACATGGTTAACCCAAAAGTAATGAAGCAAAAGGAGATGGAGATCCCGGCCAAAAAGAACAAAAGAGGGGTAAGCACAGGGCCAGCCACGCGATGGGCCGTCGAACCATGCACTTTCCCCACTAAATAAGAAAAAACAGGTAGACCTATCACTTAAAACCGACTGACAAAACAAGACTACTGGTAATCTCCAACTCAAACTAAAATAAACTATCCATCCATCCATCCATCGTCCGCCGCTTATCCGTTCCTGGGTCGCGGGGGCAGCAGCCTCAGCAGGGATGCCCAGACTTCCTTCACCCTAGACTCTTCCTCCAGCTCTTCCGAGGGGAGTCCGAGGCGTTCCCAGGCCAGCAGAGAGACATAGGGCCAAATCCACAAAAGGATTGCGCGGCTTTTGCGGCCGCGCAAACCGGTGCAAATGAGACAAAAAGAGAGCGTCTAATTCACAAAGCACCCGCAAAGGGTGAATTGCACCACAAACTGCGCTGCCAAGCAAATAGTATGATGGTGCGCCTGTGCCATTTGTATGCATGTAAATTAGGTAATATTCATACATTCAACGCAAAATTGCCCCCTTTCTATGGAAATAAGCCCCATTGCAAAAACCGTCTAATTCACAAAGGCCAGCGCTATTTGCCACACGCAAAAATAGTGGAGCAAATACCGTCTTTTCGAAGCGTGTATTAACTGCGCGCAAACTCACTCCTCACTCCCCCTCTGTCTCCGTTTCTCTCTCTCTTCAATATCATTCAAGCCTGTGTGATACTGAATGATATTAAGGGTGAAATCTACAGTCAGACATGACTGTAGACAGTCAGATCAAGTGGGGTTGTGGACTTATCTCGGATTTAAAAATAAGAACAGGACGGAGCTCAGGATTCATCCATACAGTAAGGGGCTGCTTTATTACAAACAATTCCACCATATAAACATATAAATCTAGAATGTGTGTGTTTAACAGCTGACCTGTAGGTGTGTGTAGCAAAACACAGAACATGAATAACCGTCAGATCCTGATCTGATCCCGATCCGGTGTTAATTAAGTTACTGGTGCTGTGCCTTGTGCGTAAATGCGCACAGCCTCTTAACATTTGACATTTCATTAGCTTATGTCATACATGCGAAATACTAGAGAAGTACAAATACATGAAAGTTGAGGCTGTTGTGCTCTCTGGAGTTTTCATTATGGACCAATCTGTGTGGTGAAATATGGAGAACACTGGAAACAGCTCTGCTCACTCACAGACAAGGGAAAATTGCACTCGGCTGGTGGTAAGTGAAGCGTGTATATAAGGGCTGCCACGCCCGGATTGCCCAGTGATCATGGCAGCAGTGATTGTAGCCAGGAGAAGGCATCGTCATGCCAGGCGTGCTAGAGGGCGGATATTTCGAATGAGAATATCACTTTTTGCATTAAGTGAGAGCGACATCATTTGCAGATACAGGTTGCCAAGTCATACAATCCTTGCTCTACTCGATATCAAGGATGACATTGAGCCTGCCACCCAAAGATGTCATGCCGTACCTTGCATTGTGAAACTGGTGTCCACACTTCAGGTTCTTGCGTCTGGGTCCTTCCAGACACCCATCGCAGGAGTCTCTGGCCTCTCACAATCATCTGTCAGCAGGGCCATGTGGGATGTCGTAAAGCTATTATTCGAAGAGTGGGCATATTTATTACATTCCCCCAAAACCGACAGGACATTGCTGAGACAAAACAAACATTCTTTAATGATGCCGGCTTCCCGAATGTTGTGGGGGCTATTGACTGTACGCACATCCTTCTAGTACCACCAGGGGACAACGAGAATGTGTTTAGAAATAGAAAACACACTCATTCTATCAACGTCCAGGTAGTGTGCGACGCAAATAGCGTCATAACGAATGTGGTTGCCAAATTCCCTGGGTCAGTGCATGACAGCTACATCTTTAGAAACAGCAGTGTCCACAGAATGGTGCAGAACATGGATGACAACTGCTGGTTACTGGGTAAGAACGTTTGTTTATAGAAAACATTTGTCTTTTAATATTGATTGCAAATGTGGGAAAAATATGTGCTTCTGTATAATAGGTGACAGCGGCTACCAGCTGCAACCGTGGATAATGACTCCAGTGCGCAGTCCATCAACTGACGGGGAAGCGGCCTACAACCAGGCACACATCAGGACACGTTGTGTGATTGAGCGCACCTTTGGCATCCTGAAAAGCCGATTCAGATGCCTGGATCGTAGCGGTGGGGCTATGCTGTACAGTCCCCCCAAGGTATGCCAGATCATGGTTGTGTGCTGCATCCTCCACAACGTAGCCATGAGAGCCGGTCTGCGCTTTGTGGAGCGCGAGGATGAGCACAACTCTGACCCTGATGAAGAGGAGCCACCTGCCCCACTGCCTGATGTGCGAGCAGAAGAGGGCAGGCATGTCAGACAAACTATCATTCAACGTTATTTCCAGTAAAATGCTGTATTCCGTATTTCAACGTTATGTTTGGGAAATGGTGGGTCTCTGTAAATTAAAGAGAATGGTTTACACCTGCTCTATTTGAAAAGTGCCTTGAGAAAACTGCTGCTGTGATTTGGCGCTAAATAAAATTATATAAAAATAAAACTTGACTATCCAGTACTGTGCTGTGTTTTCCATTTCTTAACACTTCCAGTGATATGCTATGTTTTCAGTTGCAAACGATCTCGTCTCTGCAACAATTCCACCTTGTTTGACTTAAGCAAGGTGGAATTGTCTGTTAAATATAGTCTGTTAGTAGTTTCGGGGTGGCTGTGGCTCAGGAGTTAAGCGGGTCGTCCACTAACCGCAGTGTTTCACAAACAAAAGCAAATTTAGCAGTAAGGCCAACACAAACAAACAATCAATCCAATTGAACTTCACACAATGAAAATAGCAATTCACTAGCCACATTATAAGGTCACACTGGGCTGTATTTCGGCCTTCAGAGTCAGGACCATGGATGGCTCCGCTCTAACTTATATAGGTTATAAATCAGCACATAAGATTCAGGACCATGGACAGCTCCGCTCAAACTCTTTTATTGAGAATGAAAACGAGAACACAAAGTGAATGACAAATAAGGTCATTATATAAATGAATAAACAAATTATTTAGTAACTTCATGACACTCTTATTTTTTCTCTTTCCTGTTTCTTAATTGCCACCGGGTTGTTTGGACGGACGCGGCACTCTGGCAGGCCCCTCCTGACATGACCTTTGGCTCAGGCTCACCCCTCATAACCGACGCATTGGCCTCAAGCGCAGCAGCTATCCGACCCATGGACCCCATCATTTCATTGTGGCTGGCCTGCATTTGTGCTCTTAAGCCCGAGATGTTTTGGGTCAGGCCTGCCAGAGCCCCGACCAGCTGACGTGAGCTATTGGCTACTGGCTCAAGTACACGTCGCAAGCCTCTCAATTCAAATTTTACTCCCTTTAGGGTTGGCATATTGTTCCTGTGCAGAAGTTTGTTTTTGTTGTTCAGCACAGAGGAGTTTGTCGATGTCCTCATAATCGACAGGCACTGAGGGGGGTGGACTGTCGACCAGATTTTGTCTGGGCACCGAGGTGGATGGTGTGAGGTGGGATGGGGGGGTGCCCTCCTGAGTTTGGGTGACCACTGTGTTGGTACAGGAAGGGCCAGGCATAGGCTGATCTAAAAAGGGGTGGCACAATTAAATATGTTATATTTTTAAACAAAATAATCCCAGTTGAACATATGACATATGTTGCATACAGAAAAAGGCATTTTTGGGAACATAGTGGCCTATAGCCTATACACACCTTCAAATTCTTGAAGGTTGCCTGTGTCAATTCCCTCCAGGCCAAGAACTTGTTCAGGCTGGAGGGTTTGCTGCACTATTTTTTCGATGTCGGTTAACTGTTGCTCCTGTGGTGGACCTCCGCCAGTTGCAGATGCTTGTGAGTTGTTGAATGATATTTTTTCTTTAGTCTTCCTTTTCAGATCATGCCACCTTCTTTTGCAGTCTGAAGGTGTGCGTTTGTAAAAGCCAACAGCACTGACAGACTGGGATATTGATTCCCAGATATGGTTTCTCTCTGTTGGAGTTAAATTTCTTGTCTGAAGTTTGGAGGAATGCCTCTGCACCTCATTGGTAAGGACATTTAACTCGTGGTCTGTGAATTTCATTTTTCGCTTTCTCTCTGCCATTCTCGTGTCTACTGTGTTCTTGACGCAAAGGCAACATTTATATAATTTGCCACCTGGCTGATTGCGATCACAGGCACAAATTGCACTCAGCTGCAAAACTTTATGGGCGTGTTTGCGCCCGCATATCATCAGAGCAAAATCTATTGTGAATAGGACCTTAAAGTGGGGCAAATTGCGGGCGCAAATGCGGCGCAATTCACAGCGCTATTTGCGGGTGCAATCTATTGTTTGTGGATTTGGCCCATAGTCTCTCCAGTATGTACTGGGTCTTCCCCGGGGTCTCCTCCCGGAGGGACATGCCTGGAACACCTCCCTAGGGAGGGGGGACATGCCTGGAACACCTCCCTAGGGAGGAGGGACATGCCTGGAACACCTCCCTAGGGAGGAGGGACATGTCTGGAACACCTCCCTAGGGAGGAGGGACATGTCTGGAACACCTCCCTAGGGAGGAGGGACATGTCTGGAACACCTCCCTAGGGAGGGGGGACATGCCTGGAACACCTCCCTAGGGAGGAGGGACATGCCTGGAACACCTCCCTAGGGAGGAGGGACATGCCTGGAACACCTCCCTAGGGAGGAGGGACATGCCTGGAACACCTCCCTAGGGAGGCATCCAGGAGGATCCGGTACAGATGGATTGACCGGTAAATCGTGAGCTTCGCCTTTCAACTCAGCTCCTTCTTCACCATGACGGTCCGGTACACCGACCGCATTACTGCGGACGCTGCACCGATCCATCTGTCAATCTCCCGCTCCATCGTTCCCTCACTCGTGAACAAGACCCCGAGATACTTGAACTCCTCCACCTGAGGCAGGACTTCTCCACCCACCCGGAGAAGGCGCGCCACCCTTTCCCGGTGGAGAATCATGGCCTCGGTTTTGGAGGTGCTGATTCTCATCCCTGCCGCGTCGCACTCGGCCTCAAACCGCCCCAGCACATGCTGGAGGTCCCGGTCCGATGAAGCCAACAGGACAACGTCATCCGCAAAAAGCAGAGATGAAATCCTGAGGTTCCCAAACCGGATCCCCTCCGGCCCCTGGCTGCGCCTAGAAATCCTGTCCATAAAAATTATGAACAGGACCGGTGACAAAGGGCAGCCATGCCGGAGTCCAACATGCACCGGGATTTAGTTTTTTACATGCATTTAGTTTATTTTAAAATAAACTAAAATAAGAAAACTCTGCCATTATGGCCAGAAGAAAAATAAGGGTTACCTTTTCCCATAAAGGAAACAAAACAAACCTTCCCCTGCTACTGCTGCCCCCAGAGTGAGCGAGAACGAGGATATTCCTCCTCCTCTTTATCCCCAACCTCCTGATTGCTAACTGACTGCCGGCCTGTGGAGGAGGAACCAAGAGGAAGGAGAGGGGGAGAAGACAGCAGCATTAACACACACACACACACACCTAGGTGTGGAGAAACCCATACCTGCCACACATAACACAGGTTCTATGTTCTTCTTATCTCTCCGATGTGAAGACTGTTGGAGCAGGGCCACACTGGTAATGCTGACACTGTGAAGAAATCATTGATGTTGCAGTAACATGTTCAAACTTGTTAGTGGTTCACAACGGTAAACTTCAGGTATTCATCACAAATCGTCACCACAGAGAGAGCAAGACACGGAGTGAATAACAGACCACACAGGCATCAGAACATGGACCTTTTCCTCTTTTTTCATCTCTTTACATCACAGATTCCTGAAACCTGATCGCATCAAAATGAGGGATGATCCCTCCCTTTCCTCCCTTTGAAAATGTAAACAGGTCCACATGCCTTTAAAGGAGCATGAGGCAAGAATAAGAAATGAGACTCATTAGCGCCACGACGGCCGTCGGGGGTACTGCAGCCAACAGTGAAGCCGGCACGGGAGAACGGGGAGAACGCGCATGCAGCGTCATGTGACGTCACATCCGCAGGACAGCGCGGGAAATTCGGGCCCAGAATTGCAGCACATTTTGCAGCACACAGCCTGTTCAAGGCAACGGAGAAATACACTAGAGGGCTCATTCTTTTTGGTTTGGAACGCTTCATCTGACATTATTACTAGTGATGCACCGATTGTTCAGTAACCGAAATTGTTCGGCCGAAAATGGCAAAAAAACACTTTCGGTGTTCAGTGGAATAAGTGGGAAAAAAACTGAACAATTAATAACGGCGTTGTAATATAAGGAAATAGACTGGCCGCTCCGTAACTGTTGCGCACCACATAAATCGTTGGCCAACCAAAAACTAACCACATAACGCTCCCGTAATGGTTGCGCACCACATAAAGCGTTGGCCAACCAAAAACTAACCACATAAGAATTTAACTTACATTCACCAGCAGGTGGAACCAAAACAACATAAATCAATCTATTACAGGTGCGTTTAGATGACGAAATCAAACGTGGAAGAGCGTGGAGTGAAGTGGTGCGGTGCAAACATGTCAGCAGTGTGGAAGTATTTTAGAGTGGCAAAGAATAATACAAGAATGGCTGTTTGCAATGAATGTTCTGCTCAAATATCTAGAGGGGGCACATCTGCAAAGTCTTTCAGCACTACAAGTTTGATTCATCATTTGAAATGATAAAAAACCCTGAGCGCTTTAATGCATTTTTATTTTAAGTTATTGTTCTTTGCTGGTATAATGTCTGCTGGAATATTTAAGAAATGCTGGGAAATTAAAAAATGTTCAGTTTTTTATGTTCAACAAATGTTTTCTACCTTGTAATTTTGTAAAAGATTTTTTTCTTTTAGAAGCATGCCTAAATCAAATTTATTTGATTTATGCAATGGTGAAAAAATTGGCAAAATAAATGAAAAACTGCGAAGAACCATGTTCGGTATTGTTCGGTATTCGGCCAAGTGTTTATTATTATTTTCGGTTTCAGTTTCGGCCACAAATTTTCATTTCGGTGCATCACTAATTATTATTAACTTAAACTTAAAATGTATACGCATTTTTTTCATAAATCCTGCCTCCTTTAATTCCATTTGAGAGGACATTCTCCATCGTCCCTCATCATCATACAAGGACAGAGTGATACAGGCAATAAATTATTGTAAATTATTATGTTATTACTGTGGAAACATACTGTGTTTTTTCTTCTTAACGAGATGCCTGGTTACAGAACCTGTGGTTAATAATGGAGAGTTTGTCATAATGAGAAGAGACTACAGCTTAAACTTCATAAAGGAAGAATTCAAGACATTTACATCAACATTTCTTCACTGGGAGAATTTTCTTTTGTCTGACATCATTTGTTCTCTTCACTTTGGCTCTTTTCAGACATTTAACAGAGCTGCCGAAATTTAAAAAAAGAAACCTTTGTAAATGTGCTGCAATCCGCTGTGAAAGAGACTAAATGCTGCTATCTTGTGGCTGCAATCATATCAGACAGAGAGAAGATTTATTTAAATATTTTTGCGATACGTTGAGATCCCTTAAAGATCTGAAGTTTATCCGGATACAACAATGAAAGCACAGATTTTACTTCTCAGAGATGCAGTTCTTCTTATCACTGTAATGTGATTCTGTCCATTTCCCTTCATTATTACAACAAACAGCAAAGTACAGGTGGTACTGATGTTGAAGCCGCCCTGCAGCCCAGAACTAAAATAACACGTTAAACTGGGCTGAAAATCCAGATTATTTTCATTTTCTGATAAAGTGGATTTTGGATGAAACCACTAGTGAAACGATTGGTTTCTGAAAGTGACTAAATGCTGCCACCTGGTGGTTGAAGTGGTGTAGCACAAAAAGGGAAATGAGATTGTTTTTATGTTCATTTTTTTACTGATTTGTTCAGCTTTCATGATTTCATGATTTGTCTATCATCACATTTTGTGCAACCAACGTCATCATAAAAGATTATGGTGGAACAAAAGTAAAAATGGAAATCTCACTTCAATTTCAGTTTTAAGCATTTTGACGTTATTATATTTTATCTATCTTGCATCTCTGCTTGAAGGTAACTGATGCATGTTCGGAAATATATTTCAAATAAGTGTATTATCTTATTAGAATTATATTTAATTCTAGATATAGTTTTGATTATAATTGAAGAACTTGTATTAACTGCGGCATTAATTTGTGTTGTGTTTTTTTTTACTTTTCTTGTTTGTTTTAATTATTTTAATAATGGTAAGTGGGTATTTAGGTCAAAGTTCAACGTGATAATAACACAGTTTTACTTGTTGTACTGAGCCACAGTTAAGATGGCAGGAAACTGGAAATACACTACAACGTCATCATTAACCAGCAGAGTCAGTTCAGACTTTATAAAATTAATTTAATTACAACACTTACTTTACACCCACCTAAAAATAAAAATGTATTCACAATAACAAATAAAGGACAACTATTGAATCCTGTCATCATTAAAATATTTGAAATTATAACTATTGAGATGCTGAAACTTTAAGTTATTTATTACTGATAAGTTTATGCGAACATGAACTTGAAAGAATTTCAACAGGCTAGTTGAGCGACTGAAATTTGTTGTATGATATTATTTAACCAAAACTCAAGAGTCACCTCCAATAATGTAGTTAACCTAAAACTGACATCACCAAAGGCTCAAAAACTACACATGATCCCACACCCACAGTCATGAAATCAATCACACATCAGAAAATCTACCAAATGTTTTATCTGAATTACACATGCAGATGACTAGAGCTGCAAACTCCTTCTACATATGATTGTTTTACACACGAAGACTCCATGAACCCATCAGGATGTTGCATCCTGAGGGATTGTTTTACCAGCAGTTTCCCTGAGCACAGACCTACCAGCTCCAAGAAGATTCATTTTTTATTTTTTGAGGATGCAGCAAGTGAGATGAAGCGAACTTTCAGCTGCAGGTTAAACCTCAGACGCAAATAATTTCAAGTTAAACGGAGTACAAGAGGTCACATAAGTTCATTACATCTGTACGGGTTTAAAGCCGGATTAAAGGGATATACCAACTGTTTAGGAATTAGTTAAGGAAATCAGTTTAGGAAAAATAACAATGTATTTACATTTCAGATATTCTACATTTCGGATACATGGTAATACTTTATATGATGCATTTTGATTCCAGATTTGTACTTTGAATGAACTCACTGTCTGAGTGTTGGAAATGCAATCATCTTATCTTATGCTCATTTGTTTGTTGTTCAACTTTATCTGGATCCAGGAAGGAACTACTGATCACCTAGCCATTGTAACTTTTTCCTTGACTGTTTACAGACTTGATGACATTTGGCATTACACCCCACCTATAGATTATTATACATTTACTTACACAATCTTTGTCTATATAACACACCAACACCTTGGAGCAAACCATCAGTGTACAGTTATACTTTGTTGTGATTGTATGCTGATCCCCTGCAAGGTTTTCATGACATAAAGACCATTTGGTTATTTTGTCAGTCTTTATTTTCAGATTTCCATCACATAAATCTGCCATCAGTCCTAGACTGTAAGAGGATATAAAATATTATCTTCTCATCCAATAAAGCCATTTAACAAAGTTCCCTCCAGTCTTCAGTCACAGAGGATGCACCATCTAAGTCGTTTTTTTTCTTTTTGCCTGTTTCCAGATCGTATTTGGACCAGTGTCAGCTTCTCACTGTTTTTCCATTTTTACTCAGTCCATACATGTCCTCTCTGGTGCAGGCGAGTCTTGCTCCAGGACAGATGTTTAAAGTGAAGACAGATACAATGCTGGAAATCTGCCTCATTTCAAGAGTCAAACAAAATTATAACTTCAGACTTTGTGTCCTGCAGAAACATTGAATCCAACAACTGTTGTCAAGTTTCCTTGTTTATTGATGCGTTTTCCACTGTTCCTGAAATACACTTTGCATTCTGTTCATATCATTTCTGATGGTTTTTGGGAAAATGAAGCAAGAGGACAAATGTTTATGTGAATGTAGCAGAATACAGAATATTATTTTAACTGGCAACCCTTCATTCCTTAAACGTCAAATTAAACAAGTAAACAAAGATAAGAAAAGCTGCATTTATACTTATTTACAATAATTATATTTTACTTCAGCGTTATCAACTTCTCCTGTAGTTCTGATGACAGCTTCACTACCCTGTACACATGAAGTTCAGAATAACCACATTTATAAATGACACATGAAACACAATAAATACAAGTGACCAAATGTTATCTGAAGTTCATCAGGATCCAACAATGAAATCTTAATTTTTCTTCTCACAGATCCAGTTATTAAAGTGTGATATGAAGGTGTCCATTTCCCTTCATTAGTACAACACACTGCAGCATGTTCTTGTAGGCTATACTGATGTTGAGACCATCCTGCAGCCCAGAACCTGTGAAGTATTAAAACATGTTCAACTGAGATGAAAATCAAGATTATTTTCATTTTCTGATAAAACTGACACCTTCGTTAATTGTTTTACACACTTTTAAAGAATTTCATGAAATGTTCACTTTTTAACAATCACAAGGAACTTGTGGTCTGATTCCAAATGTTGGAGGAGGTCTTCATTAAATACTCTAACATGGTATCCATTCATTTATTCCAGTAAAAGCAGCTCCGTCTGCACATCTTCCACAAACCTCTTCTCTCCTGCTGATCTGCTTCCTGGTTCTTCATCTCCCTGCACATGCTCATTAGTGTATTCCTACTGTGAATCCTCACAGACACTGTCAAGGTTTTCAGTCTCTAAATCTTCATGTTTCATTGGGAATGAAGGAGTCATAGTTGAGCTGTTGTTTTACCAGTTTGTGCAGCACTTTTGCAGACAAAACCTTAAACGGTTGTCTGTTGATGTTGGTGTAACCAGTTAGTCTGCAGGAAAACTCTGTGGTGAAGCTGCTCTTTTATTTCATCCCAGATACTAATGTTCACATGTTTCACGTTTAATGTTCTTAAAGTCACCAAAGAGGAAAAGACCAGAATTCTTTCTGCTGTTGTTCTGACAGGTCAAAAATACAGAACACAAACTAAATACACTATTTAAAAACTGTTAAGAAGTCTGATGAAAGAGACTTCAAACCTTCGTTCGAGTTTTTATGAAATAAATTCCTCGCAGACTGCAGATGAAGAGTTCACACAGCTGTTCATTAAATTAATGTGTTACAGAAATAATGATTATACAGTTAACATGTTCTGCTGTTTTACCTGTTAACAATTTGAAACAATGAATTTGATGAAATTATAAAACAAACAGTCTTACGTTGTCAGTGGTGATCCGTGCACCCATTTCCATTCATATTCCCGTTTCCATGTCAACCATTCAGCTTTCAAACCAATCCAGGATTTTTTATTTGTGTCCAGTCGTCCCACAAAATCCTAAATGACGAGACAAAAGTAGTTTCCTCTGTCATGAATGTGCATATCCGTCTCAGTGTGTGACCATGGGGAGCCCATGGCCACTGTAGCCCTCACGTATAGACAATAAACCTCCAACAACCAGCCAGAGGACACATGGAGCAGTGTGGTTTTACTGAGCTGGTAAATACCCTTGATTGCTGCTGATTGAGTCCACCTGCATCAGGGAGGAGTTCAGGTGGAGTAAACGAAGTTAAATGTTCCTTTTTGGGTGCTATTGGGAATAAATGCTGCGAAAAAAATAACATTATAAAAAACAGGTTGGAATGATTGATTTGTTAAAAGAGGGGAGGACCCTGATTAAAGGTACACATGATGTTTGTTTAAGTTTTAAAAACTGTAATGGTTTATGCCGGGTGGGTGGAGTCTTGGAGAAGACTTGCGGTGCGTCCGAAATGCCTTACTAAAAAGTATATACTAAAAAGTATACTTAAATTCGGCACACTTTTGAGTAAATATCAGTAGTGTGCATTAATTCGGACGTACTATAAGGAGCGCATACGTCACTTCCTGCCGTTGGGAGGAAGTGACGTGTCACACCAGCAGTAGCAGCTCTGCTCTTTCCCGTTTATTCTGGCCGAAACAAGATGACATTATATAATATTATTATATACGAATATTATAATAATATTATATAATAATATTATTATACTTATTATACTTATGACATATACGTATCACTTAGCATTGCATTGTGGGAAGTTTCTGCTTAGCTAGTGTCCATCAATCCACACTAATACATTTATCCAGAATGAATATGGATAGAGCTACTATTGAGTACGTTCTAATGTTTCGGACGCACTAAAAAATCTTGCATACTCATTTTGCATACTCATTACGGTGGAAGTATGCGATTTCGGACGCAGCCTTGGGTTTAAAAGTGGGTGAAACCCTCAGTTCAAGGCCAGACTGGGAAACTTTTTCAGGCCAGGAGTCAGTCATGTAACCGGGCCACCTTGGCCTTGCCCACACTAGTATGTTTTTGGCTGATTTAAAACAAAATGCACTCCAATATAAGAACAATAGCCACTAAAACACTCACCCTAATGTCACAAGGACATTTTCATGCCAGGACTCAACTGTGGAGGTGTTGACCCACCAAAGAAGTCCAAATATGGGACCTACTGTGATATACAGTAACTTTACTGCTGTATTTGTGATGGTACTACTTTAACCCTTGTGCTGTCTTTGGGTCAAAATGACCCACTTCTTCTATCCTTCTTTCTTCCTGCCATGCTCTCTCTTTCCTTCTTCCTTTCCTCCTTTTTTACCCTCCTTTACTCCTTTTTCTTCCTACCTCCCTTTCGTCATTCGTTCCTTTATTGCCTACTTTGCTTTTCCTTCCTTCTTTCCTTATTTTCTCCATTCCTTCCTTCTTCCCTCCCTTCTTTCCTTTTCTCCCTTTTTTCCTTCCTCTCTTCTTTCCTTCCTTCCATCTTTCCTCCCTTCCATCTTTCCTCCCTTCCTTACTCACTTTCCTACTTCCTTCCTTCTTTTCTCCTTTCTTCCTTCTTTCCTTCCTTCCATCTTTTCTCCCTTCCTTCATTCCTTCTTTTCTCCCTTCACCCTCCCTTGACCCAAAGACAACACAAGGGTTAATCGAAGAGAATAAAGGTTTTATATAAAAAATAGTGTCAAGGTTAGAGCTATACATAAATAGCCATGTCATGTAGAATCAACTGCCTCAGTGGCACATCGTCATAATAATGAACCCCAACCTACCCAACCTAACCCAAACCTAATCCAAGGTTTCATGTTTGTGCTGGGATACATAAACAGCAAGTCAGCAACAGACAGAAAAATTCAACAACCCAATTGCTTAAAAGAATAATGCTGTAGTGTCAAGAAAGCTATTATTACAAATTACAAATTTAACAATTTCTATCCATTCTGAAATTGTTGGACGCTCCCGGCAAAGCCATTTCCTGGTTATTGCCTTTTTACTTCTTGTTAGCAGTATTTTCAGTAAGTACTTATCTTGTTTGTCCAGCCCAATTGGTCTGTTCCCTAAGTAAATAATTTCGAAACTAAAGTCCAGCTGTAAATAAATTATTATTCTAATTGCTGTTACTGCATCAACCCAGTAGGTGGAGATGTTGGGGCACTCCCAAAATATATGGTAATGGCCAGCAGACTATTTCCACATTCTCTCCAACACTGTCCGTATTCTTGGTTGTTAGTCTGTGAACTCTTGATTTTAGCAGTTATAAAGTACGTGAGTGTGTTCTTCCATGTAAATTATCTCCACAGATTAGAACTAGAGGTGGCGGAGTGTGTTCTGCAAATGTAAAATAAGAACTAGAGGTCGAGGTTGCCAGATCTGACAGGTTCCAGCCCAAATGCAACGTAAAACCCACCGAAATAATGAAAAACCAGCCCGAATCTTACATTCTCTGTTAAAACCATACATTATTAAATGCGTAATACATTTCATCTTCACATTACTAAATAGCCCAAAAAAAGTTCAGGCTCCAAACAAAAACTACAATAAAATTGAGTAGATTAAAGCAAATATATTAGTGAGTTTATTGTGTAAGTTTCTACTTTTCTCTGCCATAATGGAAACTTTTTTGTTAATAATTTCTCCTAAATATTTAGTAAAAACCAGCCCAAATATATATATATTTTTCAGCCTAATTGGGCTGAAATCCGCCCAACCTGGCAACACAGATTTAGAACATCCGCAGGAGATTCTCCTCAAAACGATGAAATAAACTCTTTAATGAATACAATGAAGACCCTTGGATTGAGATTTAAGACAAATTAAGACATTTAAATGTCTTATTTTAACAAAAAATCGAATTTGAGACTTTTTAAGGATGAGGCAGCATGGATAAGGCCAGACTATCAAACCTCTCCTTGCTCTCAATCGAGAGGGACTTCGCCGTTGATAAGAGCAAAGTGATTGAAAGGTTTGCGGCGACGAAGACCCGGCTGATAGTTCGGAAATAATTAAAAAAAAAAGTTTTAAAATGAAAGTTTTTGCATTTTGGACCGTTCAATGTGCTACTCCCCCCCCTTTTTTGTGATTTTCTGCCCATCGCTGGATGAAACCATCATTGGTAAGCTGTCATAATATTAATTATTTCTGATAACATTGTCATAATGCTGAATATATGGCCTTTCCTAATGTTTGTAGCTGTTTGACCGCCGTGTCTGCTGGTCATTGTGTTAAATACATGTCGTCGCACATTGTAGTCTGTCGTGTAGGTTGAACACGTGTCTGAATTGTGCTACTCGGCTGTATTGAATCCGACATCTATGGAAGCCCATTTCCACCAGTAAAAGAAAAAAACATAAGATGAAAACTTAGCCTTGAAAATAAAAATATCCCCACGATAAGTCATAATTATGAGATAGAAAGTCGAAATTCAGTGTTTCCCAACCCTGGTCCTCGAGGCCCACTGTCCTGCATGTTTTAGATATTTCCCTTCATCATCACACCTGATTCTAATTAATGGTCCTAATTAGCTTGTCATCAAGGTCTGCACAATTCTGTTGATGGCACAGCCACTTGTATCACGGTGTGCTGAAGCAGGGTAACATGCCTTGAGGACCAGGGTTGGGAAACACTGCGATAAAAAGTCGAAATTATGAGATAGAAAGTCATAATTATGAGATAAAAAGTTAAAATTATGACTTTTTATGTCATAATTATGACTTATTTTATCTGTGTGTTGTCATTTCTATGTCTTGTAATTGTTGTTTTGTTGTGTGACTTGTGTCTGCAATTGTAATTTATTTTATGCTGCTGTCTTGGCCAGGCTTCCCTTGGAAAAGAGGTCATTGTGTTTCAACGGACCGACCTGGTTAAATAAAGGCAAAAAAAAAAAAAAACTTACCGTGGGGGTATTTTCATTTTTAAGGCTAAGATTTCATCTTATTTTTTTCTTTTACTGCCAGAAATGGGCTTCCATAGACATCTGTTCTTCGATTCACTTCGTTCTGTCCCTAATGGAAAGTTTAATGAAAGTTTAATGAATGATGACTGAGACCAATGATTGTTTTAACTCCAGAAGGTTTCCACAAGTAAAACAAAACAAGGTTTATAAAGTGATTACATGCTTGTGCACATCTCCTCATCTCAGGTACATATGTTACTGTTGCCTCTTTAAATACTTTTGTTCATGGGAATGAAGAATGATGCTCTTTTTCTTCCAGACATGTTATGCAGTTGAGTATAAAGATCAATAGTCAACCGAGATGTCATGGGATAACCCAGGTGTTTAGGAAAAAGTCAACATTGGAAGAAAAGAGAAAATAGAAAACAGAGTCTAAAGCAATATATTTATGGATACGAGAAGCTTTAACAATATTTTGTCCCCAGTAACGAGAGCATCTTTGCACCATCATATCTCAACAGATATCTTACTGAGTCATCTTACTCCCTCGGCAAAGCCGCTGACCTGCTGCCAGCAGCCTCATTACTGGGGACATCAGAGGTATGTGTTCGCATGTGTCTACTGGCATTACAACCACTTCTTTCCCAATTTCAGTGGATATATTTTTCACCGAACAAGTATTTCTCACTTTCAGTATTTGAATGTGTTTTTTATGCAGATTTCAGTGAAATACAGTCCAGAGTTGAAATGATTTGACTATTTTGGAAGCCAGGTTGTTTTCTTTCTCTCAAGTGCTCACGATTACTCAGTTTAATGGATCAGGGATTCGAGAAAGGGTTGGGCAAAGTCAATAAATGAATGCTGCCAGTGACATTTTACACTATGACAGAAAACTATAAATTAATCAGTAATTTAAATGATTATGAATTTGTTGAAAGTCCACATCACAAATGTTTTCACACATGTAGTAGGAAACCGTGAGACATGTTTGTAGCCTTCATACTTTGCTAAAAATTCTAATAATCTCATTGCAATAAGAAGTTTAAATGACCATATTTATTTATTCTAACCTAAAAAAAAAGTTTGGACTTGTAAAATGCCAATAAAATAGAACAGCCATAATTTGCAGTGCTCATAAACTCATATTTTATTCACAAGAGAATAAAGAAAGTACATCAGCTGCAGAAAAGTGAGACATTTCTCAATAAAACCTACCTCATTTTTAATTTAATGGCAGCAGCGTGTCAAAACTGTTGGAAGAGGGCGATGTTCGTCACGGAGAAGCATCACTTCATTTAACAGTCCGTATACATCTGGGAAATATGGAGACCAGCTGCTGGAGTTTTGCTTGAGTTTCTTCTTAGCATGATAGACGATCGTAAAGAATGCTTGACTCAGACTTGGCCCACATCTGTTTTGGGATTTGTTTTGGGCCCACATTTGGCTTTGATTGACGGCATTACCTCAAGACGAATGTGGCTGCCTAAACACGGCCACATTTCCACCTGACATGGCCTGATTCATTTTCTTTGGGCCTTTGTACCTCACAACACTTGCTGCATCACATGTCAGAACCAGGGTGTGCCAGAGTGCCCGATAATTCACCTGAGCAGGTGCCTCATGTAGGGAGGCTGCAGTCCTCGCGGTGTACTGGCCTATGGACATTGGCTTTGTGTAGGGGTGTAACAATACACTAATCTCACGATACGGTACGATACACGATATTGAGGTCACGATAACGATACGATATTATAGCAGTATTTTTTTTTTAACAACCTTGAATGAGGAACATATGACTGGAAAAAATTAGTCTTTTATTTGAAAGACACAAAATACAAAACAATACTGTACGTTTGCCCTATTGTTACAGTTTGTAATGCTTTATAACTGTTTAAGTTTTAAAGAGAAAGCCAGGCCAACCATTTTCCACAAACTGAACTAAAAGTAAATGTCAGGTTTGCATTATGCATCTTCAGTTTCATACAAGTAAAAATATTTTGCCACAAACTGAATAGTTTCTCTCATGTATGATTTGACTTTTTTTCTTTTCCAGAAATTTAACAACTAAAATTAAATAAAAAAATACAATTTTACATCATAAAAAAGATTGATTCATGCTCACCTTATAAGTGTAAGAGGAGATTTATTTTTGTTAAGAAGGTTATTTAGCTAATTCAGGGTTCATTATTTTATAAATATATTCTTTATATCCTGTAAATCAGGGACTATAATGACACTAGTCAGTTTATCTGTAGTGATTAGTCTGTTTTAGATTGGGCGGAGTGATACGCCACAGTACGGCACTAGGTGCTGTGTTGATGTTCTAAAATCCTACGCTGTTGAGCGGACATTAAAGTACACTCGAACTCACGCAGAAGTTGTCCACGTGTTTATCCTACTCACGACCTGAAAAAGGTTTAATTTAATAAGGTAAGGCTTAACTCTACACCAGCCTTACATAAGTAAAGGTTCAGAGCTCAAAACGGGACTGCAAAATTGTACTAGTTTCTTCTGAGCGGAGTAAGATTTTGGTCCGCGGGTCGAGGCGCGGTCGGATGCGCGTTTCTAGTCAACACAATGGATTAATATTAATAATCCAATATCGCGATACAGTTTGTCACCTCCACGACACGTTTCGTGACATTTTTGTATCGCGAAATTTCGTGGCACGATATATTGTTACATCCCTAGCTTTGTTGTCTTCTCCTTCCCTCTCTTCTCCTTATTCCTGTCATGGACTGTCAATAAAAAGGCAAGAAATCTTTAAAACAACAAAAACCCCCAAAACACTTGCTTATGAAAGTGTTTTGCCCTCATGTCTGGCCCAGGTTATGAACTCTGGGACACACCTGCCATAACTGAGCCAAAAGTGCCAAAAGTAGCCCAGATTAGGCCCAAATGTGTCTGCGGTTTAGCAGAACTTTAACCTGCATTTGTAGTTGGCACAAAGACCTGTTAGACTATATAATATATTATAATAGAGATATAAAGATCGACCCTAACAACATCATGGCTTGTTATACACTCCCAAGAAAGGACCTCAACTCCAAACCTAATATCATCATCCAGTTTTGGCACCTGTTACCAATTTACCTGGTTAATTGCAAGCAGGTTGTAACGGCCCGGCAGAGAATCTAAATGCAACAGACAGAGCACAGTGGTAGTTTATCTGGTTCACTTTTATTTGCCACATCAGAGGCGAATAGCAGGCAGGAATCCAGGACCAGGCAGTAATCAGCGTCAGGTTCGGAGGAAAAAGTCGGGTACCGGGGAACAGGAGTCCAAAAACAGACGGAAGTCAGAACGGAGAACGCTGGAGAGTCTCGTATCGAGATGGCTAAGAACAGTCCGAAAATGAGAGTGAGTGGAAAAGGGGACTAAATAGTAGGGGTGTGCAAACAAGGGTACCTCACGATTCGATTTGATTTCGATTATTGGAGCTTCGATTCTTCGATTATAACGATTTTCGATTCGATTATTGGTGCCACGATTCTTCGATTATTGTGATTTTTAATGCTTTTTTCCATACAAGATTGATTTTGTCTTCATCTGTGGCTACATTTGTAAATGAATAGCCAATCAATTAACTCAGTTCCTCTAACAACACTCATTAAGTAAATAACAAGGTTTTTTGAACATTTGACATGTATTTTTCAAAGACACAAAATAATTTATTTTATGACTATGTAAACATTTGCTCTTTGACTTACTTAACTTTGACCAGGGGAAGCTGCACTTGCATGAGAGCGCCCTCTATTGGCGGAAAACCCTGAAAACGGTCAAGCCCTGGATTTAATGAGTTCATTAATTCAAGTAAACTAGATTTCCATCAAATGTATTTAGTGTAAACATATCTGCCATATTTCAAGTGAACAATAAGAAATGTGCATTCTTGAAAATGAAATGATTCAGCAGCTTATTCAGTCTGGAATCTGGATAGGATAACTAAAAAAAAAAAAATAAAAAAAAAATAATGAATCGATTCCAAATCGTCACATGATGCATCGACACATCGATGAATTGCACCCCACTCTACTAAATAGTGGCAGAGTTAATGAGCAGCAGGTGTGTGCAGGTGAGGAGCAGGTGTGTGTGATCAGTCCTGATTGCAGAGGGAGGAGTGGAGTGTGGGCGTGGCAGAGTCGATGAATGAGTGAGTGACTGGGGAAGCAGAGTGCAGGTTGTGACACAGTTTTAAAGCCCTCCGTTGTCCATGTCTGGACGTTTTTTGAAATGTGTGGCTGCAATCACATTCAGATTGAAGTAATATTTTTCAGGAAAAAAATTAAATATCTGAGATTAGACCTGATGCCAATTAGATTTGTGTTAAATCTTTTGGATTAACAAGATAAACAACAGTTAAATTAACAAGAATTAAACTGCATTTGTGTGCGTGTGTGTGTGTGTGTGTGTGTGTGTGTGTGTGTGTGTGTGTGTGTATAATATATACTGTATGTAATATATGGAAATTTAGTTTTCTACTAGACTAAAACTAAATTGTGGTTCGAAATGTTCAATTACACAACAAAACCCATCAGTTTTATAAATAATAAGGTCGTCAACGAACCTTTATCACCTGAGGAAAACGAGACGCAACGAAAATGCTGGTCATGTGACGATAACGATAATTAAATATATAAATGCAATATCGTAGAGGAATAAAAACAAGTGTTCATTTTCGTTGACCAAGACGAGACGAAATGTTCTAACAAAGATTCTTAATCTCCATGTTTGAAGCAGTTTCCTCTGGTTTAGTTCTGCTACATAGACGTGGAAAAGAAATCCCAATGTGTCGTCGAAAAAGAAAAAAAAAATGGGGAGAAATGCGGAAAAATATGTTGAACTCAAATTACAGTCTTCTGTATCTGGATGAATGTATTCTTGAGTCTATAAAGTAACAATAATATAATAATAATAATAATAATAATAATAATAAGATAACCTTGTTTGAATTGTAAAATGGGGTTTGGCTAAATACAATCTTTAACTAAAACTAAACAAAAATGGTCCTGGACAATTCTGACTAAAATAAGACTGAAATGTCAGACTTTTAGTCGACTGAAACTTGACACGACTACAAGGAGAATGAACGTGACTAAAACTAATAAAAACTAAAATGATAGCTTCACCCAAAGACTAGACTTAAACTAAAATTGAAAAGGCTGACAAAAAAAACACTAGATAAGGCAAGGCAAGTTTATTTGTATAGCACAATTCAACACAAAGTAATTCAAAGTGCTTTATATCAACATTAAAAGCGGCAAGACACAATTAAACAGTAAATAACAAATAAAATGATAAGAATCCATCCATCCATCCATTATCTATACCCGCTTTATCCCTTGCAGGGTCACGGGGGTCTGCTGGAGCCTATCCTAGCTCAAAGGCTCAAATGATAAGAAAAGAGGGAAAATAATTGAAAGCACAAGTTGTTAAAAAGTAAGGGCAGTAGAGTACAGCAGGTACATCTCATTATTAAAATGGCAAGAATTACGTTTCTATACGTCAAAACGTACAAAGACCGGGTCAAAGACAGTATTACAAAAGTAATCTGTGACAATTCGTACGGTGAATTAAACCAATTTGACAATTCCATGCCACAATGCCTGTTTCCAGGTCTTATTTCACACAACTGACGAGAATTACGTTTCTATACGTTCAAAACGTACAAAGACCGGGTCAAATACAGTATACAAAAGTAATCTGTGCCGATTGGTGCGGTGAATCAGACCAATTTGACAATTCTACATCACAATGCCTGCATTCAGGGCTTATCCATCACTAGTGTAACTTTGCACGGTTTTCAAAAATCATCTTACAATGGCAAGAATTAAGTTTCTATACGGTCAAAACGTACAAAGACCGGATCAAATACAGTATTACAAAAGTAATCTGTGACAATTCGTACGGTGAATTAAACCAATTTGACAATTCTATGCCACAATATCTGTTTCCACTAATACTCACCACCTTAGTGGAGCATTATTGATAGGCCTACTACTTAGAATAAAATATGCTTCATGCTAACGTTTCTAATAATATTCACACAATTTCAAAAAGTAAATGAAAGATTTTTCTTCTTCTCATTGTGATATAATCTCCGTGCGTGGAATGCTCCCTCTCCTCCTGCTCTCCTGCCAAGTAGGAATGGGTGATATTTTACCGTTCACGATATACCGTCAAAAAAATTCCCCACAGTAAGAATTTGTCATTTCGTGGAAAAAACGATAAATTCTCGTTGATGACGTTTTTGTGTAAAACTGATTTATGGTTCTATGGTTAAATCGACGCACAATGTACGTGGGAAGGAAGGAAGGAAGGAAGGAAGGAAGGAAGGAAGGAAGGAAGGAAGGAAGGAAGGAAGGAAGGAAGGAAGGAAGGAAGGAAGGAAGGAAGGAAGGAAGGAAGGAAGGAAGGAAGGAAGGAAGGAAGGAAGGAAGGAAGGAAGGAAGGAAGGAAGGAAGGAAGGAAGGAGCCTGAAAGAAAGAAAGATATGAGCCTGAAAGAAAGAAAGAAAGAAAGATATGAGCCTGAAAGAAAGAAAGAAAGAAAGAAAGAAAGAAAGAAAGAAAGAAAGATATGAGCCTGAAAGAAAGAAAGAAAGAAAGAAAGAAAGAAAGAAAGAAAGAAAGAAAGATATGAGCCTGAAAGAAAGAAAGAAAGAAAGAAAGAAAGAAATATATGAACCTGAAAGAAAGAAAGAAAGAAAGAAAGAAAGAAAGAAAGATATGAGCCTGAAAGAAAGAAAGAAAGAAAGAAAGAAAGAAAGAAAGAAAGAAAGAAAGATATGAGCCTGAAAGAAAGAAAGAAAGAAAGAAATATATGAACCTGAAAGAAAGAAAGAAAGAAAGAAATATATGAACCTGAAAGAAAGAAAGAAAGAAAGAAAGAAAGAAAGAAAGAAAGAAAGATATGAGCCTGAAAGAAAGAAAGAAAGAAAGAAATATATGAACCTGAAAGAAAGAAAGAAAGAAAGAAATATATGAACCTGAAAGAAAGAAAGAAAGAAAGAAAGAAAGAAAGAAAGAAAGAAATATATGAACCTGAAAGAAAGAAAGAAAGAAAGAAATATATGAACCTGAAAGAAAGAAAGAAAGAAAGAAAGAAAGAAAGAAAGAAAGAAAGATATGAGCCTGAAAGAAAGAAAGAAAGAAAGAAAGAAAGATAAATTCCTCATTTTTTTCAGTCCATACCGCCCATCCCTCCTGCCAAGTAACTAATCTCCCGTTAAGTCCTGCAGATTCCTGTTTTCATTCCCATCTCTGAGCGCGGCGCAACAACAGAGGGAGCCATTGGTTTTTAAAGAAACTCTTTTTCCTCACAATTGTTGCAGCAGCCCGTCTTTATTGTTGCGCCTCACAGAGCCGCGGTGGGACCCACCTCCACACCTCCCTCCCCTCCTCTCTCGAGCGGAGGGAGGAGAGCGAGCGAGTGCCGTCGGAGTTGCGCTCCGCCAGCCAGAAGTGTGACTGGGATCCGCGCCGAGCGTCGCTGCAGAGCGGCACAACCGGCCATGCCGCCCGCCTGATATCTGACAGCCGCGTCGGGCCAAACGCCAGCAGCTCGTCCGCAGGAGAGCAGGAGATTAAAGAAGACTGACCAGTTGCAGAGAGAGGGGGGTACAGCTGAGCGTTGCCCCCCCTCCCCATCCCGCCCCCCCATCCTCCTCCTCCTCCTCGCTTCACTTAACAGAGCAAAAACGGAAGGCTTCGGAGTATTCAATTTTTTCTTTCGTTTTATATTTTTCTTATTCCTCATCGCGGTGCTGGGAGGTGCTTCATCTTTTCACATAGTCTCTCTCTCTGCCATCTGCCTTCTCATCTATTTCTCCATCTACGTGGTGAACAACTTCATATATTCATGACTGGGAGAAAAGAGGAGAAGGGAGTTTTCTTTTAATTTGCGTCTCCCTTTTTCACTCTTTTTCGCCGCCTCCTCTCACCCCCGCCACGTCGCTCCTGTCCGTCTTTCCTCGCCGCTTCTCATCTCAGCTGCCGCTCATCGATTCCTCCTCCTCCTCCTTCTCCATCCTCCACTTCTCTCTGTCCTAAAAGTCTGATGTTTTTATAAACTTGGATGAATTTTCTTCAACGAGAACTAAACAGAAACTCCTCATGAATGACTCTTTTTTTCCCCCCTCTTCTTCTCCTTCTTTTTTTGGTCCCTCCACACCCATTTTCTTTGCATCACACTCTTGCGGGATTCTTAAATGTTACTCTAGGTAGGTTAACTATCGTTTAGTGTCTGTCTGTCTGTCTGTGTGTATTTGTGTGTGCTTTACGTATACATAAAACACACATTAACACACACATGCACTCGCACACTAAACTAGCCCTCAGAGACGCGCCGCCAGAAAGTCCGTTTCGGTCTCCTCTCGGAACGGTTTCACTTCTCACCCGTCGTTCTCATCCTCATCAAGTGCACACATTTTTAATTGTCGTCTCTGATTTTATTTTATCATTTCATCCACCCTTTCCGTTTAGCGAAGAGGTCTTTGCAGCGGTTTAAGCCCTGACAGTAACACTGGTTTTGCTTCTTTTTAGTATTTTGGCCCAAATTTGTGTAATTTGGGAAGGGGGGGGGCATGTTCTGACGATACCAATTCAGTTTGCCGCACTTTTGAACAAAGGGCCATCTGAAGTCATTAAAAGTGCAGCCCATTTCATGCTCGATTTGTGCTTATTTTCTTCCTGCGAGTCGCTCAGCAGCCATCGCTTCTGTTGCTGCCTCTGCTCCTTCCCATCCCACACATCACATCACACAATCTTACAGCTTTTTTTTCCGCCCCCCCCCAGGAATCAAACACTCACTGATTCTGTTTATACCCCCTCGCAGTTTCTTTTAATCCTAAATTATTTTCTCCATCCCCTTTTTTTTTTTTTCCATTTTCCTCCTCTCTCGTGCAAGAGAGACCCGTTAGCCGTTAGTTGGGGTTCGATCTGTGGACGTAGCATCGCTGTGGGTTTGATCTGTGATAGACGGCATGTGCAGGTTGTAGATTAAATAGAGGGATTAAACAAAAAAAAGACAGAAGTTATCACATCCCATTTCATCTCTACCCTCCTCTCTTTCCTCTCTGTCACATTTTCCTCCTCCTTTTCTCCGGTTTTGTTCGATGCTTCGACTGTTTTCTCTCTGCCACACCTTTTTTTTTTTTTTTTGGTGAGCACTGTTTTCAAGCACTGACACTGCTAGAGTACTCCGCTCTGAATGAGTTGGTATTTATGTGGACGTTAACTTGCCCTCAGCCCTCAGGTAGCCGAGCAGCTTAGGCCCAACACCAGCTACTTTATTCTCCACACCCGCCCGCTTCTTACGAGCCGCTGAAGGGGCTTAACGAAGCCCTCGCTCTTGATTGTTCTGAGAGAGAGAGGGGTGGGTGGTGGGGGTGTCGTCATGAAGGAATATGAAGGACCACTCGCTTTGCTCTGTCTTTGCTTTTGTGTCTCAGCTCTGCTCCTCTGTAAAAAACGTCTCCACCACAGTCCATAAATTATGTGTTACAGAAACGAGTTAATTAGGTGAGTAGTGAATTGATCCGGCTTACCAACTACTTCTCCGCTGGTCAGTGTATGCACATGCATGACGAAGGCAGCGCACAGCTGACCGGGGCGAGAGAGCGTGCACGTGTCTGCCTGCATGATGGGCATGTATCGTGCATGAAACTTCCAATAGCAGGTTCCCTGGGAAGGTTATTTTTGTGTTTTTTCTGCCACATTTGCCTTCACGGTGAAACATTTCTCCACTCTGCTGTGACCGATTTGCTCACCAGACCGTCCCTCCGGTCTTTTCCCCCATTTTTTATACATATTTACCATTGTATTTCTATGAATTGTGTGCATTTGTCATTTATCAGTTTGCACAGTGGTGTTGTGGAGCAAGAGGGACTTCTCACTCAAGGACTATTTATAATTCACGGCAGAAACCAGCCTCAAATACTCAGTGAATTTGGCTAAATCTTTCTCTGTCAGCTTACATAAGTTGACTCGTACCATTAGTCCAGTGCTGTGTTCAGGTGCATGTATTAACCTCAGTTCACTTTGGTTCCCGCCCTTATTGTGCTTATATGAGCTGAGCTGTTTGGATCCTCTCAATGCTCTGATTATTTCCTCCTCCATCACTTTTCCTTTTCTGCCTCGATGAATCTGCAGTAGATCTTTGGAAAATAATGTGAATAAATCTCCTTAAATGAAGCAGAAGTCTAACGAGGCTTGGGTGTACTCGACTTTCCAGTGTGAGCTTAATGAGTATTTAATGAACGTCGTCGGCATCTGGCCTCAGAGGGCAGAGGGTACGAGATCTAAGGCTGTGTTCAGACTGCTGGCCAGGATCCAGAATCAAGCAGCTGCATCCAGTTTACTAATCTGGCTCAATTATGGAAGTAAAGACAATTGCATCCACTGACCCTCTTGTTACGGTTTCAAACCTATTTACAAACCGGTTCAAGGAACAGTTTTGAGTCCACACCCTTGACACCTGTACCAAGGGTAGTTTTTTCTCATACTTTTTATCAGGTAAAGTTATATAAAGTGATGTATAATTAGGGGTGTGGGAGTTTTGAGTGACAGTCTATGGTGTTAAACATGAACATGACTTTCCTCGTCTACACGGGACTCCCTCTTTCTCGATTGCATAAACCTGGTGACTGTTGGATGTCGTTTTGGTAGCAACAGGAAAAATTTGGTTATTTTATAGGTTAATTGGGAGATATTTAAACAAAAAAAATGTAAGGTGACATAGTATGAGTCATAGGTTAGCATGAGTGTAGCCAGTGTAGCTATGTTAGCTCATTTGTGGTAGCTAAGCTGAATTTAGTGTGTTCCTGCTGAAATGTCATTCCTTCTACCGATAATTGGATTGACCAGGATTGCTCTGCGTCAGTTCCCGCCAACGTGGCGGCGTGCAGTAAGAGGACAAAGAGGCTTCAAAATACTCTTCAGGAAACCAATGGGTGAGCTAATATTTACTGGTTTATCCAGTAAATGATCCAAACGGTTGGATCAAGATCCTGTCAAGATGGATTTGTCAAGCGTTCCAACAGCCAACAGCAGCATTGAGATGCAGTTTTTTCTGACCACGATATTACAATCACATTTTCACATCTCAGTCTAAGTGGTCTCACTGCTCAAATAGGATTTCAATTAGTCTTTTGAGTCATTTGCAGCGACAAAACGATGCCGTCTACCTAGGGTTGCCACCCGTCCCTTAAAATACGGAATTGTCCTTTATTTGAGAAAAAAATGTTGCGTCCCGTATTGAACTAATACGGGACGCGATTTGTACCGTATTTTCATTAACTTTTACACCATATTCTAGTTGAATTATTGAAATAAATTAACCTTTACACCATATTCTAGTTGAATTATTGAAATAAGTTAACTTTTACACCATAGTCTAGTTGAATTATTGAAATAAGTTAACTTTTACACCATAGTCTAGTTGAATTATTGAAATAAATTAACTTTTACACCATATTCTAGTTGAATTATTGAAATAAATTAACTTTTACACCATATTCTTCACCTGTAGGCTATGTTATACATCTGGGCTGATGTGGACATACAGTAGCATAGGAGGATATTTCAGTTGCTAGTATGGTTGGCTGTCTGTACAGTCATGCAAGTTCAATGCTATTAAAGCACTTTAAACTTGAAATCAAAGCATTTTGTTTTTTTATATAAAAATTTTATATAAAAATAAACACATTTTTATTCAGTTTAGAAGTTTGGGGGCTTTTTTCTTTTGGCACCTGCGCTGCTGAAATCAGGGCGTCCCTTATTTCTATTTCCGAAAGGTGGCAACCCTACGTCTACCACAGTGATGGAGGTAACTCACCTGGCCAATCATCCCAATTCTTTTCCTCTTTGATATGAAGAACTAGTCTAGTTTCCCTGGATTAGACCGTTATTTTCGAGGACAGAACCGATGCCTGCAGAAGAAGCTGCCTCTGGATGTACATGCAACCGATCAGAAATGGAGCATGTGACGTAGGCAGAGCAACAACCAGACTAGCATCAACATGCAACAAGCAATATGGCGTGTTGTGGAGTAAGAACTGGAGGAGATTCCAGCTTTGCTGTGTTAGAAATTTTGCAGTTTTTTGGGGCTGTTTAGAATAGTTGCTCATGGATGATTGGTTTCAGTTTGTTGTGTAATTGTGGACATGGGCGTAAGTTGAAGGGGTACTGGATCCATTTGACGAGTAAGAGATTTCAAGAAGTCAATGCACTTGGCTGGGCAGGCTAGGAAGTAACGGCTTAAAAATGTCCCGTTGAGGCTGAGTCGGACCGAGCTGCAGGAGAGATGAGGAGGCAGGAGTTCCCAACAAACGTGATTTATTTT
This sequence comes from Cololabis saira, assembly GCF_033807715.1. Lineage (NCBI taxonomy): Eukaryota > Metazoa > Chordata > Actinopteri > Beloniformes > Belonidae > Cololabis > Cololabis saira. The sequence goes on along the minus strand of NC_084587.1, from coordinate 10,617,285 downwards.
CAAAACAAACAAAGCCAGGGCGCTGCTGAGCAGGATTTACAAGAAAAATCAAAATCCGGACGGGACACATCGAGGTTAGAAACGGTACGAACCAGCAGGGAGGAACAGAAAGACAAGACAAGACAAGATATACGCAGAAGGCTTGAGGAGACACAGGTGCAAACAATCAGGGAAGATCGGAACAAGAGAAGTCAAGACAAATCTGAAACACACAGGGTTTCAAAATAAAACAGGAACCTAAATACCAAAACCTGTAAAAAACAAACAAAAACCATGACAAAAAAGGTTAAATCTGTTTTTGTCTTAATGACACCAACAGTCCATAGACGGATGATAAAATCCAGTAGTACATAGTAACATCTGGATTTATGCTGTAGTGTGAACGTAGCCGAAGTGGTCTAATTCTGAATCCACCTGCCAACAAGTACAGTAATTTATATTTCAAATGCAGTCAAATCGGTGGATGACAATGTGAGTATCAATTAATTAATTGTAATGGTATTCTCTTCAATGTGCTTCACATGCACAACTAGTCACAACAAGATGTGCAAAGTTTTTGAGTCAAGCTTTAATCCTTTTCCATATTTTACCTCTTTGAGCAAAATATTTTGTGGTTTCCTCTTAAAAGGCTTCAAGTTGATGTTCCCTCAACGTCTTAAAGCTGAAAGAGTCTGAATGATTTAAGGCATCTTTCCAAAGAATGGTGAGAAGTTCCCACACTGAGTACTTTTAAAAGGGCCTGCTCACCTCTTGAGTTTCAGGCTAATGAAGGATTTATGCTCAAAGGAGGACTTATTTAACACTTTAATAAAACAACAGCCTCTTTACTTAAAAAAAAAAAAAAGAAAAAAAAAGATGATGACTGAGAAAAAAGAAAAGAGAAAGCGAAATTTTTGTGTTTACAGAAGTCATTTTAGAAACCAGCCTGAAAGCCTGCTGGTTCATATCCATGGAACTAAACAAATCAAGGAGGCAAACCTTATTTATTTGTTTTATGCGAGCGGTCCCCGTGTTGTTCTGCGTGCCATCAGTATCATAGTGATGCTGCTTTGAGAGTCAGAATAATAAAATTTGTTGAATGAATAATTCATTTCACTGTCAAACAGGATTAAAACTCTACACATGCAGATACCCGCTGACAATTTTCCCAAGGCTTAGCTGAGCACCTACATGTGCTGCCCCCCGCACCTCCCCCTGAAACACACACACTCATGTTCCCACACAGAAATACCCGTGTAGAAATGTTCATGCAAACATCACACCCTGGTACAGTAGCTCCGTTAGAGCCGTCACGAAAGAAACCAAACACAAGGAACTCATGATTATTGTTATTATTGATCAATCTGCTTTTATTTAGTCGATCAGTAAAAGAAAACTAAATGTATTATTAGATGGTAAGGAGTGTTAATAAGGTGCCAAAATGACATAAATTGAAGCGAATTTGAAAGAGAACAAAGAATCCGTTTGAGGAAAAATGACAGTTAATGTTGGGACTTGTTTGGACAGTTTACTTATCTTCCTTCGTCAAAATAAATAGCTATTTCAAGCCTCCAACAAGACTCAAAAATGTCATTCCACTCCAGCTATAGTGTAGATAAGGTCCCTGCAGACAAGCTGGAGTAATTTTATCTTTGCATACGTACAGAAAGCCTATAAAAAGGACTCCCCTTCCTCTGCCAACATACAGTGAGTGGTTGGGAAAGAGCCAGAAGTATGAACCAGATTACAGAATGACTCTGTTAAATGTGTTTGTTTTATATCCAACTAACAGTCCAGAAACCATAGACATTCAAAGGGATGGCTATGGGCTCAGTTCTCTCTATGAATGAAAGAGAGGATGGAGCGGGTCGACTTCTTCAACTCGCTGCCTTTGCACTGAGTATTTGAGACCAATCACATCTAATATATATATATATGTGTGTGTGTGTGTGTGTGTGTGTGTGTGTGTGTGTGTGTGTGTGTGTGTGTATATATATATATATATATATATATATATATATATATATATATATATATACAGTATATATATAAGTAAAAACTGAGGCGGTATTTCAGTGGCTATGAGCTGCTAAAGTAAAAATACATCTGTAGGTGTGTTTCATAAGCTCCACCCACTACCAGGACCGTTCTTCAAAAACAAAGATAATTAAAGCTGCAAGCAGCGATGAACGGGCCCTCGCACTCACGGCCGCCGCCCCCCATAAGCATATCAGAAATGACACCACCCACGACTTCCTATGTCAAACCATTCAAAAGTTATAGCAGAAAAAAGGGACAACCAATCACAAGAAGGGGCGGGGCTAATTCAGGCCAATGAAGGTCAAGGATTCCATACAGAGTCTGATGACACCACCCACGACTCTCCATGTCAAACCATTCAAAAGTTATAGCAGGAAATAGGGACAACCAATCAAAAGAAGGGGCGGGGCTAATTTTCACCAATTATGGTCAAGGACTCAATACCGAGTCCCATGACACCACCCATGACTCTTTATGTCAAACCATTCAAAAGTTATGGCAGAGAAAAGTTTTCCGGGGGGTGCTGTTGAGCCATTTTGCCACGCCCATTAATGCAAACCATGAAATATCAAATTTATCACCAGGCCTGGCTTGCATGCAAAATTTGGTGACTTTTGGAGAACTATCAAATATGGACCAATCAGATTAAGGGGGCACGCTTTTTGGCGTCTAGCATCGCCACGGTAACACTTTTGAAAGAGAAAAGTAATGCGCGTAGTCGCAAGATGGAGACGCACATTTTGAGGTATAAGTCACCTGGATGCACGTTACGGTTCGGGCCGTATTAATTGCCGAAGGAATGGCATTAATTGCGCCAAAATTACACAATTAATTCAAAATGGCCGACTTCCTGTTCAATTTCGGCCATGGCGCCAAGAGACTTTTCTTTAAGTTGCGATATAATACAGGTGTGTACCGATTTTCGTTCATGTACGTCAAACCGTAGTATGGGGCTTGAGGCTCAAAGTTTTTTCCCTCTGAACCAATCAGATGAAGGGTGGGCGCACTTTTTGGTGTCTAGCGTTGCCGCGGTAACGCTTTTAAATGAGAAAAGTAATGTGCGTCGTTGCAGGACAGGGACGCACATATTGATGTAGAAAAAAAAAAATTGCTGACAAAAAAGTCTGGATACTGCGGGAATCGAACTCTGATCTCTGACTCCAAAGACGGGAGCGCTCTGGCTGAGCTAAGCCTCAGCTTCTCATTTCTATTTGAACTACTGACTTACGAGAGACCAACATATCGATATTTAGTAATGTAGTCTGGAGCTGTTTTTAATTTTTTTAAATATTTGTAAGTTATAAATATTAGTAAAACCCTACTATTTTAATTATTACTTTTTCTGTAACCATTCTGCCAAGGTTGTAACCGGGCTGAGCTGGGAATATTTCTGACGTCACCACATTACAGGGAGCTGATTGGTCGGGGGGCGGGGCCGTCATCACCCTACTCGCCATTGATTGGTCGGGGGGCGGGGCCGTCATCACCCTACTCGCCACCGATTGGTCGGGGGGCGGGGCCGTCATCACCCTCCGCGCCACTGATTGGTCGGGAGGCGGGGCCGTCATCACCCTACTCGCCACCGATTGGTCGGGGGGCGGGGCCGGCAGACGTTTGAATCAGGAAGCGGGAGTCAGCGCGAGAGCGACTGGCGGCTCGTGGCGATTTTATTATAAAAAAGGGACAACCAATCAGAAGAAGGGGCGGGGCTAATTCAGGCCAAAGAAGCTCAAGGACTCATTGCAGAGTCCCTTGACACCACCCACGACTCTCTATGTCAAACCATTCAAAGTTTATAGCAGAAAAAAGGGACAACCAATCAGAAGAAGGGGCGGGGCTAATTAAGGCCAACGAAGCTTAAGGACTCATTACAGAGTCCCATGACACCACCCACGACTCTCTATGTGAAACCATTCAAAAGTTATGGCAGAGAAAAGTATTCTAGGGGGCGCTGTTGAGCCGTTAGGCCACGCCCATTAATGCAAACCATGAAATATCACATTTACCGCCAGGCCTGGCTTGCATGCAAAATTTGGTGACTTTTGGAGAACTATCAAATATGGACCAATCACATGAAGGGTGGGTGTGCTTTTTCGCGTCTAGCATCGCCACGGTAACACTTTTGAAAGAGAAAAGTAATGCGTGTAGTCGCACGATGGAGACGCACATTTTGGTGTATAACACACCTGGGTGCACGTTACGGTTCGGGCTGAATTAACTGCCGAAGGAATGGCATAAATTGCGCCAAAATTACACAATTAATTCAAAATGGCTGACTTCCTGTTCGGTTTCGGCCATGGCTCCAAGAGACTTTTCTTTAAGTTGTCCCATGATACAGGTGTGTACCGATTTTCGTGCATGTACGTCAAACCGTATTGTGGGGCTTGAGGCACAAAGTTTTCCGGGGGGCGCTGTTGAGCCATTTTGCCACGCCCATTAATGCAAACCATGAAATATCAAATTTATCGCCAGGCCTGGCTTGCATGCCAAATTTGGTGCCTTTTGGGGAACTATCAAATATGGACCAATCAGATGAAGGGGGGGTGGGCTTGTTGGCGTCTAGCATCGCCACGGTAACACTTTCGAAAGAGAAAAGTAATGCGTGTAGTCGCAGGATGGAGACGCACATTTTGATGTATAACACATCTGGGTTCACGATACGGTTCGGGCTGAATTAACTCTCGAAGGAATGGCATATATTGCTCCAAAATTACGCAATTAATTCAGAATGTTCAAAATGGCCGACTTCCTGTTCGGTTTCGGCCATGGCGCCAAGAGACTTTTCTTTTAGTTGCGACATGATACAGGTGTGTACCGATTTTCGTTCATGTACGTCAAACCGTATTATGGGGCTTGAGGCACAAAGTTTTTTCTGTCGAACCAATCAGATGAAGGGTGGGCGCGCTTTTTGGCGTCTAGCGTCGCCACGGTAACGCTTTTCAAAGAGAAAAGTAATGCGTGTTGTCGCAGGATGGAGACGCACATTTTGATGTATAACACACTTGGGGGCACGTTACGGTTCGGGCTGAATTAACTTTCGAAGGAATGGCATAAATTTCGCCAAAATGACACGACTAATTCAAAATGGCCGACATCCTGTTCGGTTTCGGGCATGACCCCAAGAGACTTTTCTTTAAGTTGTCCCATGATACAGGTGTGTACCGATTTTCGTGCATGTACGTCAAACCGTATTGTGGGGCTTGAGGCACAAAGTTTTCAAGGGGGCGCTGTTGAGCCATTTTGCCACGCCCATTAATGCAAACCTTTAAATATCAAATTTTTCGCCAGGCCTGACTAGGGTGCAAAATTTGGTGACTTTTTGGGCATGTTAAGGGGGGCAAAAAGGCCATCACTTTGTCAGAAGAAAAAAAAAAAAAATAATAATAATAATAATTAAAGCTGCAAGCAGCGATGAACGGGCCCTCGCACTCACGTCCACCGCCCCCCATAAGCATATCAGAAATGACACCACCCACGACTCTCTATGTTAAACCATTCAAAAGTTATAGCAGAAAATCGGGACAACCAATCAGAAGAAGGGGCGGGGCTAATTCATGCCAATGAAGGTCAAGGACTCCATACAGAATCTGATGACACCACCCACGACTCTCTATGTCAAACCATTCAAAAGTTATAGCAGAAAATCGGGACGACCAATCAGAAGAAGGGGCGGGGCTAATTTTCACCAATTATGGTCAAGGACTCAATACCGAGTCCCATGACACCACCCATGACTCTTTATGTCAAACCATTCAAAAGTTATGGCAGAGAAAAGTTTTCCGGGGGGTGCTGTTGAGCCATTTTGCCACGCCCATTAATGCAAACCATGAAATATCAAATTTATCACCAGGCCTGGCTTGCATGCAAAATTTGGTGACTTTTGGAGAACTATCAAATATGGACCAATCAGATTAAGGGGGCACGCTTTTTGGCGTCTAGCATCGCCACGGTAAAACTTTTGAAAGAGAAAAGTAATGCGCGTAGTCGCAAGATGGAGACGCACATTTTGAGGTATAAGTCACCTGGATGCACGTTACGGTTCGGGCCGTATTAATTGCCGAAGGAATGGCATTAATTGCGCCAAAATTACACAATTAATTCAAAATGGCCCACTTCCTGTTCAATTTCGGCCATGGCGCCAAGAGACTTTTCTTTAAGTTGCGACATGATACAGGTGTGTACCGATTTTCGTTCATGTACGTCAAACCGTATTATGGGGCTTGAGGCTCAAAGTTTTTTCCCTCTGAACCAATCAGATGAAGGGTGGGCGCACTTTTTGGTGTCTAGCGTTGCCGCGGTAACGCTTTTAAATGAGAAAAGTAATGTGCGTCGTTGCAGGACAGGGACGCACATATTGATGTAGAAAAAAAAAAATTGCTGACAAAAAAGTCTGGATACTGCGGGAATCGAACTCTGATCTCTGACTCCAAAGACGGCAACGCTCTGGCTGAGCTAAGAATCAGCTTCTCATTTCTATTTGACCTACTGACTTACGAGAGACCAACATATCGATATTTAGTAATGTAAGTCTGGAGCTGTTTTTTCTAATTTTTTTAAATATTTGTAAGTTATAAATATTAGTAAAACCCTACTATTTTAATTATTACTTTTTCTGTAACCATTCTGCCAAGGTTGTAACCGGGCTGAGCTGGGAATATTTCTGACGTCACCACATTACAGGGAGCTGATTGGTCGGGGGGCGGGGCCGTCATCACCCTACTCGCCACTGATTGGTCGGGGGGCGGGGCCGTCATCACCCTACTCGCCACCGATTGGTCGGGGGGCGGGGCCGTCATCACCCTCCGCGCCACTGATTGGTCGGGAGGCGGGGCCGTCATCACCCTACTCGCCACCGATTGGTCGGGGGGCGGGGCCGGCAGACGTTTGAATCAGGAAGCGGGAGTCAGCGCGAGAGCGACTGGCGGCCAGCCCCCGGGTCTGGCACTCAGAAGGCGCGCCGATTTTTTCCAGTGGCCAACCGCGGTACTGCAACCAAAAATCCCATGCGGCCCAGAAAGCTTTTTTCCCATAGACCGCAATAGTAAAAGAGAAGCCTCTAAAACTGTTCACAGGACACCTCCAGCTGTAATCCCCGGCAATTACTAATCTTTGTATTCTATATTTTTAAGTCATGGACTTTATATCCGTCAAAAATGTTTTATAACGGCCAGAAAAGTAAAAGAAAAGTCTCTTTCTGGGCGTGACGTCACGGCTGACGTCACAGCCGTGTCCGTGCATTCCACGGATGTTTTATATTAATATATATTATATAATTATATTATATTAATACATTAATAATATATGTAATGCTATACATGTAATAATATACATTAATTAAGATATTATATTAATACATATTATATTAATACTCGCGTCATTGCCCCGGGGCATGATGGGAGGCCCCAGAGCATCATGGGAGGTGACTCAACTGCGCATGCTCTATGGGCCGCTGTATGCGGAAGTAAACCCGGAAGTCAGAGATTTTTTCGGCTTATGCGCTGGCTGAGCAGAATGCATTGAAATGAATGGGCGGCCATTTTTAGTCTCCAATCCAGTTTCTATAATACATCCATGCTGGCGGCTCGTGGCGATTTTATTATAAAAAAGGGACAACCAATCAGAAGAAGGGGCGGGGCTAATTCAGGCCAAAGAAGCTCAAGGACTCATTGCAGAGTCCCTTGACACCACCTACGACTTCCTATGTCAAACCATTCAAAGTTTATAGAAGAAAAAAGGGACAACCAATCAGAAGAAGGGGCGGGGCTAATTCAGGCCAATGAAGGTCAAGGACTCCATACAGAATCTGATTACACCACCCACGACTCTCTATGTCAAACCATTCAAAAGTTATGGCAGAGAAAAGTATTCAAGGTGGCGCTGTTGAGCCGTTAGGCCACGCCCATTAATGCAAACCATGAAATATAAAATTTATCACCAGGCCTGGCTTGCATGCAAAATTTGGTGACTTTTGGAGAACTATCAAATATGGACCAATCACATGAAGGGGGGGCGCGCCTTTTGGCGTCTAGCGTCGCCACGGTAACACTTTTGAAAGAGAAAAGTAATGCGTGGTGTCGCAGGATGTAGACGCACATTTTGATGTATAACACACCTGGGTGCACGATACGGTTCGGGCTGAATTAACTCTCGAAGGAATGGCATAAATTTCGCCAAAATGACACAATTTATTCAAAATGGCCGACATCCTGTTCGGTTTTGGCCATGGCTCCAAGAGACTTTTCTTTAAGTTGTGCCATGATACAGGTGTGTAGCGATTTTCGTGCATGTACGTCAAACCGTATTGTGGGGCTTGAGGCACAAAGTTTTCCGGGGGGCGCTGTTGAGCCATTTTGCCACGCCCATTAATGCAAACCATGAAATATCAAATTTATCACCAGGCCTGGCTTGCATGCCAAATTTGGTGCCTTTTGGGGAACTATCAAATATGGACCAATCAGATGAAGGGGGGGTGCGCTTGTTGGCATCTAGCGTCGCCACGGTAACACTTTCGAAAGAGAAAAGTAATGCGTGTAGTCGCAGGATGGAGACGCACATTTTGATGTATAACACATCTGGGTTCACGATACGGTTCGGGCTGAATTAACTCTCGAAGAATGGCATATATTGCTCCAAAATTACGCAATTAATTCAGAATGTTCAAAATGGCCGACTTCCTGTTCGGTTTCGGCCATGGCGCCAAGAGACTTTTCTTTTAGTTGCGACATGATACAGGAGTGTACCAATTTTCGTTCATGTACGTCAAACCGTATTATGGGGCTTGAGGCGCAAAGTTTTTTCTGTCTGAACCAACCAGATGAAGGGTGGGCGCGCTTTTTGGCGTCTAGCGTCGCCACGGTAACGCTTTTGAAAGAGAAAAGTAATGCGTGTGGTCGCAGGAGGGAGACGCACATTTTGATGTATAATACACCTGGGTGCACGTTACGGTTCGGGCTGAATTAACTGCCGAAGGAATGGCATAAATTGCGCCAAAGTGACACGATTAATTCAAAATGGCCGACTTCCTGTTCGGTTTCGGGCATGACGGCAAGAGACTTTTCTTTAAGTTGTCCCATGATACAGGTGTGTACCGATTTTCGTGCATGTACGTCAAACCGTATCGTGGGGCTTGAGGCACAAAGTTTTCAAGGGGGCGCTGTTGAGCCATTTTGCCACGCCCATTAATGCAAACCATTAAATATCAAATTTTTCGCCAGGCCTGACTTGGGTGCAAAATTTGGTGACTTTTTGGGCATGTTAAGGGGGGCAAAAAGGCCATCACTTTGTCAGAAGAAAAATAATAATAATAATTAAAGCTGCAAGCAGCGATGAACGGGCCCTCGCACTCACGGCCACCGCCCCCCATAAATATCAGAAATGACACCACCCACGACTTCCTATGTCAAACCATTGAAAGGTTATAGCAGAAAAAAGGGACAACCAATCAGAAGAAGGGGCGGGGCTAATTCAAGCCAATGAAGGTCAAGGATTCCATACAGAATCTGATGACACCACCCACGACTCTCTATGTCAAACCATTCCAAAGTTATAGCAGAAAATCGGGACAACCAATCAGAAGAAGGGGCGGGGCTAATTAAGGCCAACGAAGCTTAAGGACTAATTACAGAGTCCCATGACACCACCCACGACTTCCTATGTCAAACCATTCAAAAGTTATAGCAGAAAAAAGGGACAGCCAATCAGAAGAAGGGGCGGGGCTAATTTAAGCCAATGAAGGTCAAGGGCTCCATAAAGAATCTGATGACACCACCCACGACTTCCTATGTCAAACAATTAAAATGTTATAGCAGAAAAAAGGGACAACCAATGACAAGAAGGGGCGGGGCTAATTCATGCCAATGAAGGTCAAGGACTCCATACAGAATCTTATGACACCACCCAGGACTCTATATGTCAAACCATTCAAAAGTTATGGCAGGGGGCGCTGTTGAGCCGTTAGGCCACGCCCATTAATGCAAACCATGAAATATCAAATGTATCGCCAAGTCTGGCTTGCATGCAAAATTTGGTGACTTTTGTAGAACTATCAAATATGGACCAATCACATGAAGGGGGGGCGCGCCTTTTGGCGTCTAGCGTCGCCACGGTAACACTTTTGAAAGAGAAAAGTAATGCGTGGTGTCGCAGGATGTAGACGCACATTTTGATGTATAACACACCTGGGGGCACGTTACGGTTCGGGCTGAATTAACTGCCGAAGGAATGGCATAAATTTCGCCAAAATGACACAATGTATTCAAAATGGCCGACATCCTGTTCGGTTTCGGCCATGGCTCCAAAAGACTTTTCTTTAAGTTGTGCCATGATACAGGTGTGTAGCGATTTTCGTGCATGTACGTCAAACCGTATTGTGGGGCATGAGGCACAAAGTTTTCTAGGGGGCGCTGTTGAGCCATTTTGCCACGCCCATTAATGCAAACCATGAAATATCAAATTTATCGCCAGGCCTGGCTTGCATGCCAAATTTGGTGCCTTTTGGGGAGCTATCAAATATGGACCAATCAGATGAAGGGGGGGTGCGCTTGTTGGCGTCTAGCGTCGCCACGGTAACACTTTTGAAAGAGAAAAGTAATGCGTGTAGTCGCAGGATGTAGACGCACATTTTGATGTATAACACACCTGGGGGCACGATACGGTTCGGGCTGAATTAACTCTCGAATGAATGGCATATATTGCTCCAAAATTACGCAATTAATTCAGAATGTTCAAAATGGCCGACTTCCTGTTCGGTTTCGGCTATGGCGCCAAGAGACTTTTCTTTTAGTTGCAACATGATACAGGTGTGTACCGATTTTCGTTCATGTACGTCAAACCGTATTATGGGGCTTGAGGCACAAAGTTTTTTCTGTCGAACCAATCAGATGAAGGGTGGGCGCGCTTTTTGGCGTCTAGCGTCGCCACGGTAACGCTTTTGAAAGAGAAAAGTAATGCGTGTTGTCGCAGGATGGAGACGCACATTTTGATGTATAACACACTTGGGGGCACGTTACGGTTCGGGCTGAATTAACTTTCGAAGGAATGGCATAAATTTCGCCAAAATGACACGACTAATTCAAAATGGCCGACATCCTGTTCGGTTTCGGGCATGACCCCAAGAGACTTTTCTTTAAGTTGTCCCATGATACAGGTGTGTACCGATTTTCGTGCATGTACGTCAAACCGTATCGTGGGGCTTGAGGCACAAAGTTTTCAAGGGGGCGCTGTTGAGCCATTTTGCCACGCCCATTAATGCAAACCTTTAAATATCAAATTTTTCGCCAGGCCTGACTAGGGTGCAAAATTTGGTGACTTTTTGGGCATGTTAAGGGGGGCAAAAAGGCCTTCACTTTGTCAGGAAAATAATAATAATAATTAAAGCTGCAAGCAGCGATGAACGGGCCCTCGCACTCACGGCCACCGCCCCCCATAAGCATATCAGAAATGACACCACCCACGACTCTCTATGTCAAACCATTCAAAAGTTATAGCAGAAAAAAGGAACAACCAATCAGAAGAAGGGGCGGGGCTAATTAAGGCCAACGAAGCTTGAGGACTCATTACAGAGTCCCATGACACCACCCACGACTTCCTATGTCAAACCATTCAAAAGTTATGGCAGATAAAAGTATTCTAGGGGGCGCTGTTGAGCAGTTAGGCCACGCCCATTAATGCAAACCATGAAATATCAAATTTATCGCCAAGTCTGTGTTGCATGCAAAATTTGGTGACTTTTGGGGAACTATCAAATATGGACCAATCAGATGAAGGGGGGTGCGCTTGTTGGCGTCTAGCGTCGCCACGGTAACACTTTCGAAAGAGAAAAGTAATGCGTGTAGTCGCAGGATGGAGACACATATTTTGATGTATAACACATCTGTGTTCACGTTACGGTTCGGGCTGAATTAATTCTCGAAGGAATGGCATAAATTTCGCCAAAATGACACAATTTATTCAAAATAGCCGACATCCTGTTCGGTTTCGGCCATGGCTCCAAGAGACTTTTCTTTAAGTTGTGCCATGATACAGGTGTGTACCGATTTTCGTGCATGTACGTCAAACCGTATTGTGGGGCTTGAGGCACAAAATTTTCCGGGGGGCGCTGTTGAGCCATTTTGCCACGTCCATTAATGCAAACCATGAAATATCAAATTTATCGCCAGGCATGGCTTGCATGCCAAATTTGGTGCCTTTTGGGGAACTATCAAATATGGACCAATCAGATGAAGGGGGGGTGCGCTTGTTGGCGTCTAGCGTCGCCACGGTAACACTTTCGAAAGAGAAAAGTAATGCGTGTAGTCGCAGGATGGAGACGCACATTTTGATGTATAACACATCTGGGTTCACGATACGGTTCGGGCTGAATTAACTCTCGAAGGAATGGCATATATTGCTCCAAAATTACGCAATTAATTCAGAATGTTCAAAATGGCCGACTTCCTGTTCGGTTTCGGCCATGGCGCCAAGAGACTTTTCTTTTAGTTGCGACATGATACAGGTGTGTACCGATTTTCGTTCATGTACGTCAAACCGTATTATGGGGCTTGAGGCACAAAGTTTTTTCTGTCGAACCAATCAGATGAAGGGTGGGCGCGCTTTTTGGCGTCTAGCACCGCCACGGTAACGCTTTTGAAAGAGAAAAGTAATGCGTGTTGTCGCAGGATGGAGACGCACATTTTGATGTATAACACACTTGGGGGCACGTTACGGTTCGGGCTGAATTAACTTTCGAAGGAATGGCATAAATTTCGCCAAAATGACACGACTAATTCAAAATGGCCGACATCCTGTTCGGTTTCGGGCATGACCCCAAGAGACTTTTGTTTAAGTTGTCCCATGATACAGGTGTGTACCGATTTTCGTGCATGTACGTCAAACCGTATCGTGGGGCTTGAGGCACAAAGTTTTCAAGGGGGCGCTGTTGAGCCATTTTGCCACGCCCATTAATGCAAACCTTTAAATATCAAATTTTTCGCCAGGCCTGACTAGGGTGCAAAATTTGGTGACTTTTTGGGCATGTTAAGGGGGGCAAAAAGGCCTTCACTTTGTCAGGAAAATACCTGATACATAAGCATATCAGAAAAGACACCACCCACGACTTCCTATGTCAAACCATTCAAAAGTTATAGCAGAAAAAAGGAACAACCAATCAGAAGAAGGGGCGGGGCTAATTAAGGCCAACGAAGCTTAAGGACTCATTACAGAGTCCCATGACACCACCCACAACTTCCTATGTCAAACCATTCAAAAGTTATGCCTAAATTTGGTGACTTTTTGGGCATGTTAAGGGGGGCAAAAAGGCCATCACTTTGTCAGAAGAAAAAAAAAAATAATAATAATAAAAATTCCTGCAAATACAATAGGGCCTTCGCACTGCAAGTGCTCGGGCCCTAATAATAATAATAAAAATTCCTGCAAATACAATAGGGCCTTCGCACTGCAAGTGCTCGGGCCCTAATTAAAGCAACAAGCAGCAATGAATGGGCCCTCGCACCCTTGTGCACGTTCAAGCGTGCTGCAGTGGAAGCGCTTGTATGACTTGCATGTAGATTCTTCAGGCCTGGACATTTAGCGGATGACACCAGCCACGACTCTCTATGTCAAACCATTCAAAAGTTATGGCAGAATGTAGGAACTATCATATATCAACCAATCAGATGAAGGGGCGGGGCTAATTTGCACCAATTATGTTCAAGGACTCAAAACCGAGTCCGATGACACCACCCACGACTCTCTATGTCAAACCATTCAAAAGTTATTGCAGAAAATCGGAACTATCACATATTGACCAATCAGAAGAAGGGGCGGGGCTAATTTGCACCAATTAAGGTGAAGGAGTCAAAACCGAGTCCGACGACACCACCCACCACTCTGTATGTCATACCATTCAAAAGTTATTGCAGAAAATAGGATCTATCAAATATTAACCGATCAGAAAAAGGGGCGGGGCTAATTCATGCCAATGAAGGTCAAGTACTCAATACCGAGTCCGACGACACCACCCACGACTCTTTACGTCAAACCATTCAAAAGTTACAGTAGAAAATAGGATCTATCAAATATCGACCAATCAGAAAAAGCGGCGGGGCTAATTTCCACCAATTATGTTCAAGGACTCAAAACCGAGTCTGATGACACCACCCACGAGTCTTTATGTCAAACCATTCAAAAGTTATGGCAGAAAGTAGGAACTATCAAATATGGACCAACCAAATGAAGTGGGGGCGCGCTTTTTGGCATCTATCGTCGCCACGGTAACGCTTTTGACTGAGAAAAGTAATGCGCGTCGTCGCAGGATCAAGGCGCACATTTTGATGTATAACACACCTGGGTGCACGTTACGGTTCGGGCCGTATTAACTGCCGAAGAAATGGCATAAATTTCGCCAAAATGACACGATTCATTCAAAATGGCCGACTTCCTGTTCGGTTTCGGCCATGGCTCCAAGAGACTTTTCTTTAAGTTGCAACATGATACAGGTGTGTACCGATTTTCGTGCATGTACGTCAAACCGTATTGTGGGGCTTGAGGCACAAAGTTTTCTAGGGGGCGCTGTTGAGCCGTTAGGCCACGCCCATTAATGCAAACCATTAAATATCACATTTTTCGCCAGGCCTGGCTTGCTTGCAAATTTTGTTGACTTTTGGGGCACGTTTAGGGGGACAAAAAGGCCCTCATATCGTCATAAAATAAAGAATGAAAGAAGAAAGAAAAATTCCTACAGACACAATAGGGCCTTCGCACTGTAATTGCTCGGGCCCTAATTACAGAGAAAAAAAACCCCAATCTAATCTTCTTTGTTTAATCAGAAATAGAATAAAGAGTAATAGATTAATCAGTTATTTGAACTATAATCTTACACTTGTATGTGTTTAATGCTAAAGTGCGAAAACATTTTGCCTGCTCATTTGCAAAAGATATCAAGCTGCTCTTGAACCTCCTGCAGTTTCAAAGGCCTCTGATACTTTTCATTTTCTCAGATAAATATTTAATACCTCTATGTTGCAACCACCTCCTTTGTGCTCCACTTGCATGTACAGAAAGCTTTAGCTGTTACGCTGCCTGACTGTGATGCCCAGTTATCAAACTGTTTCTCTTTCAGTCTCTCTGAAAAAGATTTGATGTGACATATTTGATACGATGACAAGTGCATTGTGGGTCTCTGATTTTGCTCAGGATAAAACAATGAGGCTCATTTGTATGTTTTTTTCCTCATCCGTTTGCAGTAAACTGCAGCGCCCTAATCGTGATATATACATGAGATGGTGAATGTTTTAGTTGGTTTGTGGTGTTTACAAATTGAAAAAATTGTTTTCTGTAGTTAATTGTGTAATTTCAATCCTATAATTAGTTTTTTTGTTGTCGCATCATGGCTCCTTGGATAGCTGCATCTCATTGTGCAAATATGTGATAAACAAGTTGATGACTTTAACCCTTGTGCTGTCTTTGGGTCAAGGGAGGGTGAAGGGAGAAAAGAAGGAACGAAGGAAGGGAGAAAAGATGGAAGGAAGGAAAGGAAGTAAGGAAGAAAGGAGAAAAGAAGGAAAGAAAGAAGGAAATAGGAAAGGGAGTAAGGAAGGGAGGAAAGAAGGGAGAAAAGATGGAAGGAAGGGAGAAAGGAAGGAAAGAAGGGAGAAAATGAAAGAAGGGAGGGAGGAAGGAATGGAGAAAAGGAAAGAAAGAAGGGAGGGAAGAAGGAAGGAATGGAGAAAATAAGTAAAGAAGGAAGGAAAAGCAAAGAAGTAATAATGGAACGAATGACGAAAGGGAGGTAGGAAGAAAAAGGAGTAAAGGAGGGTAAAAAAGGAGGAAAATAGGAAAGGAAGAAGGAAGGAGAGAGCAGGAGGAAAGAAAGATAGAAGAATTGGGTGATTTTGACCCAAAGACAGCACAAGGGTTAATTAGGGCCCGAGTACCTTCAGTGCGAAGGCCCTATTGTATCTGTAGGAATTTTTTTTTTTTTCTTTTTCTTCTGACGAAAGGAGGGCCTTTTTGCCCCCCTAAACGTTCCCAAAAAGTCACCAAATTTTGCATGCAAGTCAGGCCTGGCGAAAAATTTGATATTTAATGGTTTGCATTAATGGGCGTGGCAAAATGGCTCAACAGCGCCCCCTTGAAAACTTTGTGCCTCAAGCCCCACGATACGGTTTGACGTACATGCACGAAAATCGGTACACACCTGTATCATGGGACAACTTAAAGAAAAGTCTCTTGGCGTCATGCCCGAAACCAAACAGGAAGTCGGCCATTTTGAATTAATCGTGTCACTTTGGTGCAATTTATGCCATTCCTTCGGCAGTTAATTCAGCCCGAACCGTAACGTGCACCTAGGTGTGTTATACATCAAAATGTGCGTCTCCCTCGTGCGACCACACGCATTACTTATCTCTTTCAAAAGCGTTACCGTGGCGACGCTAGACGCCAAAAAGCGCGCCCACCCTTCATCTGGTTGGTTCGGACAGAAAAAACTTTGCGCCTAAAGCCCCATAATACGGTTTGACGTACATGAACGAAAATTGGTACACTCCTGTATCATGTCGCAACTAAAAGAAAAGTCTCTTGGCGCCATGGCCGAAACCGAACAGGAAGTCGGCCATTTTGAATAAATTGTGTCATTTTGGCGAAATTTATGCCATTCCTTCGGCAGTTAATTCAGCCCGAACCGTAACGTGCACCCAGGTGTGTTATACATCAAAATGTGCGTCTACATCCTGCGAGACCACGCATTACTTTTCTCTTTCAAAAGTGTTACCGTGGCGACGCTAGACGCCAAAAGGCGCGCCCCCCCTTCATGTGATTGGTCCATATTTGATAGTTCTCCAAAAGTCACCAAATTTTGCATGCAAGCCAGACTTGGCGATAAATTTGATATTTCATGGTTTGCATTAATGGGCGTGGCCTAACGGCTCAACAGCGCCCCCTAGAATACTTTTATCTGCCATAACTTTTGAATGGTTTGACATAGGAAGTTGTGGGTGGTGTCATGGGACTCTGTAATGAGTCCTTAAGCTTCGTTGGCCTTAATTAGCCCCGCCCCTTCTTCTGATTGGTTGTCCCGATTTTCTGCTATAACATTGGAATGGTTTGACATAGAGAGTCCTGGGTGGTATCATCAGATTCTTTATGGAGTCCTTGACCTTCATTGGCCAGAATTAGCCCCGCCCCTTCTTGTCATTGGTTGTCCCTTTTTTCTGCTATAACTTTTGAATGGTTTGACATAGCAAGTCGTGGGTGGTGTCATGGGACTCTTTAATGAGTTCTTAAGCTTCGTTGGCCTTAATTAGCCCCGCCCCTTCTTCTGATTGGTTGTCCCGATTTTCTGCTATAACTTTGGAATGGTTTGACATAGGAAGTCGTGGGTGGTGTCTTTTCTGATATGCTTATGGGGGGCGGTGGCCGTGAGTGCGAGGGCCCGTTCATCGCTGCTTGCAGCTTTAATTGGTTTTGAAGCCTGAAATCTTCTTCATACGTGGCCATGTTGCTTCTGAAGCTGACGGAAACACACCCATCACATGTCAATCAGAGTGAGCTTTGCTCCCAGCTCCTTCAGCCGACCCCAGAGAGCTGCTCTCGGACACACGACAGCGGGATGTACCGTTTAACTTGTTGGACTCCACAGCAAAATCAAAAATGAGCGTTGCGTTTAGCCGGCGCTCGGTTCGTACAAACGGGTGGTTGTTTCACTAAGCGCGAATAGCATGACCATAATGATATTAATTGATAAATTCACTTCTTTATATAAACTCTCCTGGCGTGGTACAAAAAAACCCACCTCCCTCAGAGTTGTCATGGATGTGAACTTAAATGATTGAGACCAAAATGGTTTCTTGAACCAGGCTGTAAATATGTTTTATTTCTGCTCTAAAGTTGGACATTTTAACATGAGAGTCAGTGGAGATTGACCCGCTTTTGCAGCCAGCCTCTAGTGGTCAGACGAGGAACTGCAACTGTAAGATGGTTGGCGCTTGGAGAGCAAGTTTTTGTTGTTTAAAACAGCCCTCACCTGCAGACACCTGTGCAGTGTCACCACAGAGTCGGACAACTAGTTGTTCTTGTCGTGGTAACTCGTGCTGGATGCTGAGAGTGAACTCGTTTTCCCCAAAATCAGCGGGTTTGGGATAAATAATACTTAAAAACACAAGAAAGAGGAGTTTTGCAACGATCTCAGAGGTAACAGAGGCTTGTAGGAATGAGTGGATTTGTGGATGCATCACCTGAATGTGCAGAAGTGTGAGAAGCATCATGGGTAACCTCCCCATGCTGCAGTTTCAGTAGGCACAGAGACATGCAACAGCAGTTGTTCTGATGAGTCTTTATGTCAGACTGCTATGTTTTACGGGATGAAACGGTGCAGCTGTTACGTATTTTCTAAAAAAACGAGGGTCACACAAACACCTTTTTGAAATTATGATTTTAACATTTCTTTATGTAAAAATCCCAGGCAGGAAAATAACCAGAGAAGAACCTGAAATTTTAGCAAATTCAACAAATGAATGTCACATGAGTATCATGCTGCTTAATGAACTGCAACAGGTGGCCAACAGCCATGTCTAGACGTTAATACTTCCTCTTTAAAAAAAAAAAAAAAGAAATGTGTAATGAAACAAATTTTTATTTCAAGCAAAAACAAACAAAAAACAAGGAGCCAAAACTAAGTATCCGCATACTGCTTCCATAGGATTTAAGAGGGTAAATCTGGAGGTCTGCAGGCCTCTATGAAAGCACACGTTTGGGCAAGTTGCTGGTCTGGACCATTTAACACAATGCCATTAGGTAAAGATATACGCAATTGTCTCACAGAAGCACTCAGTTTGTAAAAGTTTATGAAAGTTCTTATGAACGTTCTTCGGGGAGAACAGTATTTCATAGAGGATGTGTGTGAAAATGACCACATGTGTGTTTTTAACCACGAGTGCGTGAGTTTTTCTATGTTAACTGTTGATTTTATTATGTAAAGCACTTTGCGTTACTCGTGTACGAAAAGTACTGTATACATAAAGTTTGATTTGATAGGTTGATGGTTTGAAAATCTCCCTTGCAGCATATTTACCCCGAGATGAGTGTATGCAGTGCAGTTCTTAGAAAAATACAGAAAAAAAACCCTTAGACTTAGAGGGACATCTGACAATCTAAGGCTTCACTAAACATTTTAATGTTTAAGTCCATGACAGCATCATTAGAAGATGAATGATGGATTTTTGGCCGTTCGTTTACGCGAAAACGAAGCTCAAATTCACCAAAAACGATCATTTCTGAAAACTCCGGCCAAAGTGGAGATTTGCAAAAACTCTTCACGTTTGCTTGTAAACGGAGGGAAACGGACATTTAGGCTTCAGAACGTCACATTATGCGACAGAAACGTCACCAGCGTCATGTGTGCGACCTGTGTTTACAATTTGTTTGGCCACTGTAGTTATTTGTGTCATTTGGAGTTTGTGTCATTTGTTGATGTTTTTTTCCAGGATTCCGATTGGCTAGCATGACTTTATGCTTCTCGTTACACTGCCCCCTGTAGGTTTGGCTGCTCATAGCACCGTAACAGCATATTTATGCGGGTTCGTGTAAATGAAGAGATTTTGAAAACAATCTGATGTAAATGATGGTATTTTTTCAAAACATAGAGGGGGAAATATCCGTTTTTGTAAATATCCGGCTATTTGTAAACGTGGCCTAAGAGAAACACAGAAGCAAAAGTCAGTTTTGAACAAATCCTGCATGTTTTAGATGTTTCCCTGCTCCAACACACCTGATTCAAATGAATGATCATAAGGTCTGGACAACTGTTGTATCACGGCGCGCTGAAGCAGGGAAACGTCTAAAACATGCTGGATGGGCATCCAGCTTGTTTTACACTAAAATTTCGCATTAAAAGAGGGCTGCTAGCTTTTAAAATCGTACTTTATGAAGCAGTAGAGTCAACACAAGCAGAAAACAGGAGCACTGGATGTATCTGAAGGCATTTGCACTGCAGTGGAGGAGAATGTAGACATGACGGCGTGAGTGCGTTAAGCCTTCGGCGACTCGTGTTCGTACACCTTCAGCCGTCTGACTCTTGTCCCTCGTGTTTTTTCTTCTCCCATCCAGACTAAGACGAGCCGAGTGGAGCTCCGGCCGGCGAGCTGACGATCATGACCGGCTAGATTAAGCGAAGGCACAGAGTGACAAGAAGACGGGGCGGGAGGAGAGAAGAAGAGGACCACGTCTATGCACGCCGCCGCTCATCTCCACGGCAACAGTGCTTTACACGCTCGCAGGCTTCTGGAGGGAAACCTCGGCAAGCTGCATCATCACCAGCTCTGGAGGAAGGAAGGGGGAAAGACAATTACATAGAAAGAGACTGAGGACAGGACTCGCGCTGGAGCCTCTCCACTTGTCATGTTCCAGTTTCTTTAACTGAGCTCCTGGACGATGCTGGAGATTTGAGTCCGTCTTTTTCTTCTTCTTCTTTTTTTTTTTTTTTTAAGTTCTTCTAAAACCTGAGTTAAAATCCTCCTTTAACCAGTTATGATCTGGTTGATCGCAACTTAGACTTTTCCTGGCAGCAACCCCTACCCCTTCACATCCCTTCATCCGAGGCTATGAGCGGAGGAGTCGGATCCCAGACCGCTCCATCATGCCAGTTCTGAAACGCAGAGAGGAGATCCGGGCTGGCAATGTTCAAGGTAGGCCATGCATCTGCACGTTGTTCATAACACAACTGCCACCTCGTCTCCAAACTCATGGTAATCATTTATTAGTAGTTCCTTAATCCCAGAAGGGAGATTTAGAAATTATATGATGAAGATTAGCTGACAAACTGATATAAAGTTGGAAGTGCTGCAGAGAAAGAGGTTTGGCTAAAATCTCCAGCAATCAACAGGAATACTGGGGGGTGTTGTGTTTGTTGCCTGGCAACAGCTAAGTCTTTCTTTCTTTCTTTCTTTCTTTCTTTCTTTCTTTCTTTCTTTCTTTCTTTCTTTCTTTCTTTCTTTCTTTCTTTCTTTCTTTCTTTCTTTCTTTCTTTCTTTCTTTCTTTCTTTCTTTCTTTCTTTCTTTCTTTCTTTCTTTCTTTCTTTCTTTCTTTCTTTCTTTCTTTCTTTCTTTCTTTCTGAGATTGCATGAATTGTAGAAAATTTATTTTAAGTAATTGTACTTTGTTTGGCGGTTTTTGCTCACAAAGTTGTGTTTCTTAAACTTGTGTCTTGCATGCTACGTTTGCTGGGGCACATTGTACTCTGGTCTTGGTCTTGTAATGCTGCGTTTACTTGACGTCGTCAGTCAGTCGCCTTTTTTTCGTCTGCCTTTTTTTTTTTTAAATATTTTTTTAGCCCTGATTTCTTTCCCCATAATTTCTCTTTTTCTCTGGCTGGAAGTTATTCCGGCCAGATCTGGCGCCCCAGCTGGCCAGAGGGGGCATGTATAGCCCAGGACTGTTGCATGTTTTTGTGACGGTAGCTCACATTGCCAAGTGAACACGGGGAGAACATGCAAACTCCACACAGAAAGGCCCTTTTCGCCAGGCTGGGCGCTGAAGTCATGGGGGAACTTAGGGACCTTCTTGCACTACCTGCTGCGCCACCGTGCCCCCTAGTAGTGCTGGGCGGTATGACCAAAAATTTATATCACGGTATTTTTCAAAATTATATCGGTTTCACGGTATATCACGGTATTTTTTTTTTCATGCACAACTGGGTGTTAACCACATTGTCTAATGATTTGGAAAGGAATTGCTGCAGTAAATTGGCTTAGAATGGCCTATTTTACTGTCATGAGGAGGAAATATTGTAGAAAAAAAAAAAGATATCAGCTTCATGCATTCTTGATATTCTATCACATGTTTGCGCCTGAGGTGGTGGAGCAAGTTGCTAGTGTTGCCTCCCGCAGCTACAACTTTAGCTTTACAACACTTGCAGATGATTGTTGTTTGTTGGACTTCGTCTTTTTTAAAGCCAAAGAATTTCCACACAGCCGACACGGCTCTTCTTTTCGGAACAAGTTCCCCTGTGTCATGTTCTGGAACAGTTGTGGGACTTTCGTTTTCAGCCATCTTCACCCACATATGTCCGCTGTCGTCTCGTCTCTCCTTCTCTGAGACATAAAACAAGCGCACCCTGTTACACATGTCAGTCACGTGCTGTCGTGTGTGCATTATCATTGGTCCTGCTGGTGTCAGCGCTGCTGTCCGGGACCAGCGCTCACTTCCATTCTGCTTTAACTTTACTTTAACTTTCCCAAACTCGGCCTGTTTGCGCCGTGAGCTCAACCGCGCGGTTGCTACGCGCGACGGACTCTTTTCAAAGCTAACCGGCTTAGTAAAGACGGGAGGGATGTTTTCTCCTCGCACGACGCGAACGGTTCTGAGGAGCCACTCAGCGCGACACGCGCAGCCGAGCCTTTAGGCTGATTTATGGTCCCGCGTTACACCAACGCAGAGCCTACGGCGTAAGTGCGCGTCGCCGCGTACCCTACGCCGTACCCTACGCCGTAGGTTCTGCGTCGATTTAACGCGGAACCATAATTCAGGCTTTTCTCTTCCAGAACTGAGAAACGTTACCTAGTGTTGCTTAAATGTGGCCACATGAAATCAATCACTATCATTGAAACAAAGTCAAACAAGACTATATGACGTCATATTTCTAACAATAAGTGAAAGTGATGCAAAGTAAAGGAGGAGAGGATGAAACATTGCAGTCCCTACACCTACAATTAGTCTTAATATAAAGGTGCTGTAAGGGGACCCCCCTGCTCAGAGCTGGTAAAACCAGGTAAAACCAGGTAAAACCTGGTAAAACCAGGTAAAACCAGGACCAGAACATGTTCTTAGCAGATGTTCTTCAGACGGGGAGTCAGAGATGCAACGTGCACTTTCTATTTTGAAATTACACTTTTTATGTTTGTGCCACTCACTGCTTAGTAACTGTTTAATAAATACAGTTTTGGTAAATTTCACTTATTCCCCGTTTTTGCAGGAAAGTTTAAAATGAGCATATATTAATACAGTATGAACAAGAATGTTTTAATGTAGACATATAGAATCATCATACTAGTGTGATTGTAGCATCAAAGTGTTAATTCAAGGCTAAGGCAAAATATCGAGATATATATCGTGTATCGTGACATGGCCTAAAAATATCGAGATATTAATAAAAGGCCATATCGCCCAGCCCTATTACGGTATATGAAAAATTCATATCATAAGAAAAATAAACACCGGTATTCGGTAGGAACCGGTATACCGCCCAGCACTACCCCCTAGGATCTGCCTTTTTAAAAGTCAGAGTTACAGATATGCACCGCCTACTGCACATGCGGCATGATGAGAAGTTAGATGGAGGTAACGATGGAGAGGCGGGATTATTCTGGGTCTGTGATGTCACAGTGTCCGGGAGATCCCAACTGGCCACTGAGTGATGTATATTTAAGACTTACCCAGTGGCCCAACCGGGCTTCCAAGTGCCACATTCAAGATGTGTTGGGCCAGCAAAAAAAAGAAAGAAAAACACCACAAACTGAGTCTGACATCTACATGACGTCAACCTGAGGATACCAGGGCCTCCGCAGGTTCATGTGGATACAGCTGGATGGATGTTGAACACATCTGAGCCAACGGACCTGTGTCATGGTGGCAAGAGTCAGGAAAACTAGTTTGAAAAGTCTAGTTCTCTTTAAAACTAGCGGGACGTCTCGGCCGTGTATCACAGCACCTCCGTGGTGCTGTTCTCCGCTGTCTCATAAAATAGGAAAGCAGTCGTGATTAGGCGAGCGGGCGGTAATTCTTGTTTAATCAGGAGTTACCAAACCCAGAAGACATGTCATTTAAAATAATATTAAACAGACGAGAGCAGGAGGCATTTAAGGTTTTGGGATTCAGATTTAACCCGATTTTCATGTTCCCTCACATACATCTGTATAAATATATACATTCAATTGACTAACTTTTCCAATTTACAAATGAACTGAGCAATAATTTCAGTCCCATGTGCGTAATACTGTAACATTGAGGACTCAGCTGCTGCAAATGTTTTGTTTCCTGTGGCGTCCTTTTATTTCAAACCACATAAATTGTCCTCTCATGATGGTTTTAAGGTCACGTAAACGGTCATTAGAGCTGGAGACGTGTGCTTTGGTTTATAATTGTATTATAAATGTATGTGTACAATAACAGTATTGTTTTATTTAATAAGGACGCGTTAGTCAGGAAATAGAAAGAAATCTGCTGTTTTTGTTTAATCAATATACTTTATATTAACAAATTAAAATGTACATTCAACATTGGATTGGAAAAAACAACAAAAAAAGAGTAATCTTAAGGCCGATCAGAGTCTTAATGGATTTGGCCAAAGGTATATTTTCTATTGAAACTTAAGCAGTCATACGTGACAAATGAGCCTCATTACATGCTCATAATTTACAAGAAAAAGGCACCTGCTGCGGCCACGCTGGAAACGGGGACGGGAGAGGACGGGGGGATCAAAGACCAAACATTCACGGTACAAATGACTAAAGAACAAAATTGCCCTTTTTCCCTTTTTTGTGGGATGTTCTTTCCTCTGATGCTTCGTCAGGGAGCCTGTTGCCTGGCGCCGGCTTCAAAAAGCCCTTCAAAACCAAGAGTTGTGCTTCTCCACGAGGGAAAGCAAGTCTACACAATAGCAGCCCAGCAAAGCAACACCAGGGAGGCTGCTTCCTTTAAATGAGTTTGTTAAAAAGCATATTTAAAAGATAATGGAAATACTCGTCTAAGAGGCATTTGGACGACGATTACGAGATAAGATGCAGCAATTAAATCAGCTCTGAAGGAAAGCCGACACTCGTAAGCGTGCAGTGCACTTTCCTCGTGTGTGTGAGAGGAGTTTTGAAACGGCAAAAACAAGTAAACGTTCCTCCTATCTTGCCACATTGTCCGGCTGCCGGCGTTGGAGCGGCTCCAGGATTTGTCTCTCTGTGGCGTTGCGGATTAGATAGTTGGCTGGCTTCTTCTCATCCTCCGGGTTCGTGCTTGCAGATCTAAACTCGGCTTTCCCACATCCGTCCAATCACAAGATCTGACGCAGCCTTCTAATTACGGGGCCCGTTTTTGTCGAAGCGTGACTTAGAGGGGGTTTGACAGCTGGGCTCGTCCCTCCCGCACAACAGACTCGCTGTGCTCGTCTCACACGCCGCTCTCGTCGCTCCCCGAATCCCAAAACTGTATTTCTCTTTACCGTGGGGCATCAGCGAGTCTGAAATGGCAGATTCGCCATCTGAAAGGGAGGGATGGAGGGTGATGGCAGAGAAAAGTTAAGGGGTGAAGGTGTGGCGGGCGTTTGGGGATCCTCACAGATGAACAGACGCTTGTTGCTCTGAGTCAAGGCAAGGCAAGTTTATTCGTATAGAACAGGGGTCGGCAACCCGCGGCTCTAGAGCCGCATGCGGCTCTTTAGCGCCGCCCTAGTGGCTCCCTGGAGCTTTTTCAATAATTTTTCACCTTTTTTTCCTTTTTTTTCCCCTTTTTCTTCTTATTTGCTTCTTTTTTTTCTTCCTTTTTTTCTCTTTCTTTTCCCTTTTTTTTCTCTTTTTTTCCTTTTTTTCTTTCTTTTCTTGTTTTTTTTTGCTTTTTTCTTCTTTTTTTCCTTTTTTTTCCCCTTTTTTCTTCTTTTTTTCTTCCCTTTTTTCTCTTTCTTTGTCTTTATTTTCTCTTTTTTCTCTTTTTTTCCTTTTTTTCTTTCTTTTCTTGTTTTTTTTTCTTCTTTCTTTCCTTTTTTCCACTTTTTTTCTTCCTTTTTCCTTTTTTAATCTCGACATTTCGACTTTTTTCTCAACATTTCGACTTTTTTCTCGACATTTCCACTTTTTTCTCAACATTTGAACTTTTTTCTCGAGATTGTACTTCAACATTAGTCTCAACATTTTGACTTTTTTCTCTAAATTTTGACTTTTTTCTCCACATTTTGATTTTTTATCGACATTTCTCCTTTCGCCATTTGCCTTCATTCTAAGGCTTATATAAGACTTTTCATTTTTTGCGGCTCCAGACATATTTGTTTTTTGTGTTTTTGGTCCAATATGGCTCTTTCAACATTTTTGGTTGCCGACCCCTGGTATAGAACAATTCAACACAAGGTATTTCAAAGTGCTTTACATCAACATTAAAAGCAGGAAGACACAATTAAACAGTAAATAACAAATAAACTTGTGTACTCAGGACTTTTTTTCTGCAGCCTTTACAAAATGGCCTTTTTGCACTTCAATAACCTAACTTATACAGAAAACTTATGCATCTACTCCTGATCAATACTTGCACTGTCAAATACTGTCAATGTCCAAATACACCCTAAAGAAGGTTTCTTTTTTTTTTTTTTTTTTACAAAAATTGCCTTTTGCACTACCATCTTAGTACTAGTAAATGTTGTATTTATGCGAACTTTTTAGGAAATGTCTTGTCTATCTGTTGTGCCTGCGCACTTTATATGTTTCACCGAGGGAAGTGGGAAACGTCCTCTCGATTCCTTGTATGTCTTGACATGTTAAGAATTGACAATAAGGCTACTTTGACTTTGACTTTGATAAAATGATAAGAAAAGAGATAAAATAATAAAAAGCACAATTTGTGAAAAAGTTAGGGCAGTAGTACAGAAAAGTATTAGGGCCATGCAGGAGAAAAAATATTTGAGAAGGGAAGATTTTTTTTTTATTGTGCACTTCGAGAAAAAAGTCGAAATGTCAAGAAAAAAGTCGAAATGTCGAGATTAATGTTGAAATACAATTTCGAGAAAAAAGTTGAAATGTCGAGATTAATGTTGAAATAAAATTTCAAGAATGAAGAAATGTTTCCTCTGGCCCATCAAATCCAGTTAGGAGAGCAACTGACAGCTATGCACGCAGCAGCCGTAACTAACTAACTACCTAACTAACTCACTGTACATCCTTGGAGTGTCTAGAGGCCTGCGAGGCATTTTGTAAAGACAGTCACATGCGCTGTTTGTTATAGTCTCAGAAGGTTGACTTTATTCTCGAAATTTTGACTTTTTTCTCAACATTTCAACTTTATTTTCGAAATTGTATTTCAACATTATTCTTGACATTTCAACTTTTTTCTCTCGACATTTCGACTTTTTTCTCAAAGTGCATAATGAAAAAAATATCTTCCTCCTCTAAAATATTATTTTAATTTTTCTCCTGCCTGGCCCTAATACTCTTCCGTACTGTATTTTTTATATATATATTAAAAAAAAATCACAAAATATCTGTACCGTTTCTGATTGGGTGGGCACTGCGCATCATTTTTAGACACAACAATGAACGCATACCGCAAAAGTTGTGTGTCGGCGGAGGGACCCGATGTCCCAGCAAAATGAGCACAACAGAGAAGTTCAGAATAGCACACAGAGCACACACTGAAAGCTGATTTATGGTTCTGCGTTACACCAACGCAGAATGATGCGCAGAATGAATCAGGCTTTAGCAATTTGTGCCATTCTGTGTGGCAATAAATGTAAAAAGATTAGACAAGCGCCGTGATTGGACAAGGAATGGGCTGGACAGACGTGGGAAATGTGGTCTTTTTTTCTGCTATTAAAACATGATTTGTAATGTGAATTTGCAACACTTTAAACTACAAATAATAGTTTTTGACGTGACATCAGAGATTTCGCTCTCTGCGAAAGGATGAGGCAAATCGGATCGTAGCACGACAAGGATTTCAAACACGTTTGATTTTCTTGCGAGCACACGATTCGTGATCGGGAGTTCGTCGTGAGGTGTTAATCTCTCGTCGTTTCCCCACGTATACTGCACGAGGCACGACCAACGATTGGGTCAAAATCCGGCCCGATCCAAAAAATAGTTGCACGACTGGAAAATCGGCTCAAAACGAGCCGATAATCGCACAGTGTCTGTCCGGCTTAACAGATCAAGCATGGATTTTGGTCCAAGACCATTCAGGTCTTTGTAGACCAGCAGTAAGATTTTAAACTCTATCCTTTGACTCACTGGAAGCCAGTGTAGTGATTTCATGACCGGTGTAATGTGGTCCAGTTTCCTGGTGTTTGTAAAGACTCTGCGCTCTGGATCAGCTGCAGCTGCCTGATTTATTTCTTGTTAAGGCCTGTAAAGATGCCATTGCAATAATCAAACCTACTGAAAATGAATGCATGAATAAGTTTTTCCATGTCTTGTTTAGACAGGAAACCCTTAATTCTAGCAATGTTTTTCAGGTGGTAATAGGCAGAAGAGGCAAAGAGGCCTCGGAGGGGTGTGTTGTTGCCGCTGTGTCGTGAGTCTTTGTGCTCCATGGGTTGGGGAGGGTGGATACTCCTAACAGGGGGGGAGCACGGCCCTCGTTTTGATCTGTAGAGCATGAACATATAGGGGCGGTGAGATGATGAGGCCGGAGCTGCAAAGCAGCCTGAGTCGGTCCTGGATACGAGCCTCGTGCCACCAGCTTTCCAAATGTTGATTGAGTCGTTGAAGGATTACTGGTGCTGAGCAGCCTGGTGTTTGTTGTTCACTCAGAGGCAGCGGGGAGGGAGACGCGTTACACGGCGCCTCAGAGATCCCTCATCCGTGCATCTTTGAGTCGTCAAGAAGTGAGAATGTTGCATGATATGAAAATGAAATAAATGTTCTTTATCAGACTGATTCTGATAGCTGGACTATGGATATACAGGACTGTCTCAGAAAATTTGAATATTGTGACAAAGTTCTTTATTTTCTGTAATGCAATAAAAAAAAAAAGTCATACATTCTGGATTCATTACAAATCAACTGAAATATTGCAAGCCTTTTATTATTTTAATATTGCTGATTATGGCTTACAGTTTAAGATCAATATTCCCAGAATATTCTAATTTTTTGAGATAGGATATTTGAGTTTTCTTAAACTGTAAGCCATGATCAGCAATATTAAAATAATAAAAGGCTTGCAATATTTCAGTTGATTTGTAATGAATCCAGAATGTATGACATTTTTGCATTACAGAAAATAAAGGACTTTATCACAATATTCAAATTTTCTGAGACAGTCCTGTAATTAACAATTGGGACATATTGTACTGTTACATAAAGAAATCCAGGAATTTAATTTGTGTGGCAACAAATAGAATAAATAGTGAAATAAAAAGATATTTACATTTTGACGTTGGATACATCGGGGATCAGAGTGTCTGTTGTGAAGCTGAATAATGTGATCAATCAGTCTAAATACCATTTGGGGCTCCGCTAATCAAGATTTCTAAAATTGACCACAACTCATTTGAACTGTTCGGACCGATTAGAAACATTTTGCTGCGAGCAGATTTGATGACGTTGGAGATTACAAGAAAAAAACAATAGATGGACCAACAAGTCGGTTTGGGACCTGTTGGGTTATTTTGCCAATGCAGAGGTTTGCAAAAACACCATTTCTATTAGCTTGTTTTTTCTTCTCTTTCTTCTTTTTCGTCTCCTTTTATGCTGCTGGCCATGGAGGACAAAATTTTAATTATTTCATAATCAAAAATAAAAGTAGAAATATACATATTTTGTTTTCCTTTTATGTGCATTCCTTGTTTTTACATTCCCTCGTCTCCTCTTTTTACTTTACGTTATGCGTTTCTGCCTCATTATGCAAATGAGGAGGGCGGTCCTTCTTGGTCCAGCTCCTCTACCATTGGTCAATAAACAGGAAGAAGCAGGATCCTTTCCATTTATTGAAAAGGAAAAACGATATATATTTTTCTGCCTTTATTTTTAATTATGTCCATTTTGGTCCTCCATAGCTGGCTGTTTGCAAACAGCAAACAAAAATTTGCATCAGCGCCATCATGTGGTCAGTGTTATTAGTTCAGTCATTGGTTCCTGTGTGACGCTGCGGTGTGTTGGAGACGTCAGCTAATACACTTTCTTCCTGAAACCACAGCTTTAAATCATGAGCATATCTTAAAATAACGCCATGTTGCCAGCATAATGCTCACGCCAGACATCTAACCCCCTCCAACACATCCCGCACCACAGCTCGTCCACCTGGCGACTCAGACAGGAAGTTGCAAGGCAGTACGGTGTAACTTCCTGTGATGGCTTTTAGAGCAACAACGAGGAACTGAGATCCTGTTCACTTGGTACTGGACGGTGCACAGAAGTAAATACTCCTGATACTGATACTCAGTGGCGGATTTAAGAAATTTGGGGCCCAAGGCAAAGGCAGGCATGAACAAACAAAGCAACAGGTTAATTATACAGATACATACATTTTAACAGAATACATATGTAGTAGGGCTGGGCGATATGGACCAAAAGTCATATCTCGATATTTTCTAGCTAAATGGCGATACTCGATATATATCTCGATATTTTTTCTGTGCCTTAATTGGAGTTTCCCCCAAAGCATTATAGCATAGCATCTCTGTTAGCTTCATTTTTTTCTGAGGCAAACCCTTAAAAAAACAGTCAGTTTTAATACAAAGCCTCGTGCCAAATGTCACACAGGTACATTTATTAACAGAGGTCTGCACAATATCAAAATGTATAAAACAAAGGAAATAAAAATAAACTGCCTGCATATATAGAATAAAAATGCTTCTTGAATAAAATAAAACAAATATCCCTTTCCTGCATAACAATTAAATTAAAATAAACTGTGCAATTAATACAATGTAGACAGTAACAGGCAGACTTTTCCACTGAGGTTGACAGTTTGTGCATTTGTGCAAATCTCAAATAAAACATTCAAGTCAATTTGTCACAAAATAAGCTATATCAAAGTCATAAAAAAAAAAATGTAAAAAAGAAATTAAAAAAAAAAAAAAAAATCGATATAAACGATATTGTCTCGTACCATATCGTGTTAGAAAATATATCGATATATATTAAAATCTCGATATATCGCCCAGCCCTAATATGTATTATTTTCTACCAGCAGGTTCTCTAATAGAATACTTAGGATGGATCACATAAATCCAACTTTTTTTTTTTTGTCCAAGGACACTGAAGTGAGAGAGCGGGATTTGAACCTGCCCACCCATTTCACTCTAACGATACTAATCGACGTAAATGTTTTGTTTTCTTCCTCCTCTTTTGAGTACCGCTGGAGTAGCTTCTTTTCATTTTTGTGTTGTGTTTTCTCTTCTCGATTACGGTACTCTGCTCTTCCTCTCTCACCACTTTGTGTCGTTTCTTTTTGTTTTGCAACCATTTTCTTGGATCCGCTCTGCACATGCTCATTAAGGACAAACTTTAGAAGTAGATGTGTTTCTATTAAAGGGGTAAACTTGTGGAATAGTCTCTGTGATGAGCTAAAAATGTTTAGTTCTATTCGCAAATTGAAAAAAAATTTTAAACTTAGGGCAATTGATAAATATAAACTATGACCAAGAGCAGCTTCTCCTGTAAATCTTCTATATCACATGCTTTTGTTGTAATTGATCTCTGTAATACTTTTTATTTTTATTTGTTGTGATGTGATGTATTGTAAAAAAGGGTAGGCATGATATAAGCTACGGCTTCAGTCTACACCTTTTTTGGTTCATTTATTTATATATCCAGCTTTACTGTGGTGCATGTTTTGATTGACTAATGGACCAAAATAAAAAATAACTAATTACCTAAGTAATATGGACCAATCCATTGTAGTGGACGGTGAAGGGGGGGCCCCGACCCACACATGATACAATACTTATTCTGCTGGCATTTTATCGAGAGGATATTAATCATAGATATAACTAATACGCGCAAATGATTAATAACTGTATTAACCATAAGTGTATGAGGATTTTTACGGGCCCCTCAGGAACTTGGGGCCCTAGGCAACTGACTAGTTTTGCCTGATGGTACAGTAAGTCCGCCCCTGCTGATACTGATTTTCAGCTGTTTCGTGAATATTTTGAATACTGGTATTGGGAAACTTTGTTTTACCCCAAACGCCATTTTTTGTTTACTGAAACAACACTACAGTTTAAAACCCCTAAACTGTATAGGAGGGTTTGATTATGTTTGTTAACCTGCTTTATCCAGTCCAACCTGTACCCAGTGCTGGAGTTGAGGGGGGATGAGGGGGGATGAGGGGGGATGGCATCCCCCCCTGAAATAAAAACGGTCAGAATCACCCCCCCTGTAAAACTGCCATCCCCCCTTTCCATCCCTTATGTCATTTCATCAATGAATGTGGTTTTACTGCTATTTCAACATTTAGAGTCATAACCAGAAAAATAACTTGTTTGACAATTTTCACCTGTTTCAAGTAACTTTTCACTTGAAATAAGTAGGAAAATCTGCCAGTGGGACAAGATTTATCTTCTCATTACAAGCAAAAAAATCTTGTTCCACATGCAGATTTCTTTACTTATTTCAAGTGAAAATCTACTTGAAACAGGGGAAAATTGTTGTTTTTTCCAGTGATGAGTCTTTTTTTAAGTGTAATGAGATTTTTTTTACTAAAATGAGACATTTTAACTAGAAATAAGACAAATATTCTTGTTAAGATTTTGAGTTTTTGCAGTGATCCATTTTACTTATCCTGTGAAGGACAGAGGCTTATTGATAAGTTCAGAAAACTGTTTTTTATTTTTGTGTTTTGATGTATTTGATGTAAGCCCAGTGGATATTTAAAATCCCCCATCCCCCCCTGATTTTCTTTTTAAAACTCGAGTCCTGCCTGTAACCTACCCATGGATGTCAGATTCATAATGAGACCGTTGTATTTGCCAACACGTCCGTCACCTCTGAGCAGTTTAGAAGAAACATTTTCCAGAGTTGATGAGTAGAGAAACACAACAAATGTAGATGCAGTGACACAGACGCACAGTGTGGTGCAACTAAGCTCTGAACATCTGCGGCCTGACGCTTATCTCTTAGCATGAAAAGGACCTTGACGTCTGGATTTCACTATACTCGGTCAGAGATCGTGCTCAAAAGGTGCACTGTTTGATGATCTTGCTGCTCAGGCATCAGTGTGACTCGCTGGGGAAGTCGGGAGAGCAGCTCTTTCTCCAGCGACTGTCCATGTGGAGCGCGAAAAGAGAGAAATCATTCAACAATGACAAAGAGAGGTACTACAGTAGGGCAGCTGAGCACAAACCCTTTCTAATAAACATGAATGCACATTCTCGGTGTTCAGCGGTGCAAAAACCATAAACACTGGTCTGCGGAGATGTAGAAATAATGAGAGATGAGTCATCCTACACTCTGGATAGACCGCCGGGAGCACATGTCGTGTACCGCGACAGAAAGGGAGTGGTGGCATTCAGTGGGATCGTTATACTATAGGAGCCAGAGGTTCGTCCATTGATGCACCAAATGGAAAGCTGTTCTCGGTGATCACCTTTCCTTCTGACCTGGTGGGATTGGTCTCTTCCAAGAGACTCCACCTACATTTCACT
The DNA here is from genome assembly GCF_033807715.1 of Cololabis saira. NCBI lineage: Eukaryota > Metazoa > Chordata > Actinopteri > Beloniformes > Belonidae > Cololabis > Cololabis saira. The sequence continues at coordinate 10,583,962 of NC_084587.1, read as the reverse complement.
TGAGCTGTTTGAATGGTTTGATAAGTGTGGAAATGATCTGTTTTGGCCTTTCAGTCTCTGAGTCACAATGCACCAGCAATAGTGTCCAAAATGAGATGGTTTTACAAGTAACGAACCCAAGAAAACAATTTGGTCAACTTTTTTTTGGTGGGAGGAGCTTTTTGGGGCTTGCAGTTGGCATTAAAGTTAATCTGGTGGAAAAGTTTAAACTTTAAAGCCAGGGTTTTTTTCTTTCTTGGCTCTCTGGTGCTAAGGGGAGCCACGTCATTAGGTCACTGTAAATGTCAGTTACGTCGCTGCGTTTTCATTGGCGTGAAAATCGGAATCACAACAACTATGGTGGACCTCGCGATTGTACAGCTGCTGTTCTGGCTTTACGCTGCTTCATTGGGATCAGAAAACAGCAGATCCAATGTCTTTGTCCTCATCGATAGGTTTTCAGCGTACGCTGCTTATTTGAAAATGGCGCTGACTTGCCATTACCGTTGGTCTTAACAACTCCGCTCCCCCTCCGCTTATGTAAGCGGTTCTTTCCTCTAGCCCAGTAAAGAGTTGGTGCTACCTTGGAACCGTTTTTTTTCTGGCCCGGAGCCAGTTCTTTGTCAGTGTTGTGCAACTCAGGTAGCTAAGCTGATCAGTTATCGAAGGCTAATGATAATTTTATTAAAGAATTATTAATAATTAATAAAGTCGACTATTTATCAAATTGAATCATCAAAATGATAATAATTCTCGTAGGGGCACCACCCCGGGGCCTTAATCCAGGGAAAAATGATAACTTAACAGCAGAAAATCAGTCTCAGATGATTAGGATTATCCTGCAGAACAGTAAATCTTACTATCACTTACAGAATAACAATTGAAGGCGTGCAATTCGAGCACTGGCTCTGCTCAAACAATCAGTTTGTGACCAAAATCTGTATGAAATAACAACCAACACTCATTAAAAATCAATCAGAATTTATTTACATATAGGTGTCAAAAGATGGTAACGTAACACCCCAAATAAATCCTGATGGCACACTACATTATTATAAAACCATTAATTAACTAGAAAAACAACAATCAATAAAAATGAAATGAAAGTTAAATGCATGGAATGAAAAAAAAAGAAATCAAAGCAATAATAAAGATGATACAGAACCTCTACAGTCCAAACGTGGCTGCAGTGTTTAAAGAAGCCGGGGCTCCTGTGGTATTTAAAGATGGCGAAATCCTCTTTAAGCCACGTGCAAATCTAGACCGGATGTTAATCCCGGTGTTTTAAAACGTGCCTATGGCAGAAAACAACGACTACTAAATAATCAAACACGATAATGATAACAATGATGATGGCTTATGCAGTCATCTCAGTTCGGAACACCGATTTAGCTCTGAAACACTCCCAGTTAAACTAATACACTCAGACTCAAGACCTCACGCCTCCTCGGGTCTCCGGGTGCCGATCAGGGGTTCCTGCCGGGTCTTTGGTCAGAGTCCCCAATCCAAGAGGTCTCCCGGCTCTACCGCTCCTCCTCCTGACTCTGGAATCAAAAGAGGACGGTGGTGCAGCGTGAAGCAGCCGGCGCTCCCCCCCGGTCCGGAGGCTATCACGTCGTCTCGGGTGCGCACGGGGCCGGTCCACTTCTTCAGAGTGCGGGTGCCTGTCGGGCTGATGAGCGCGTGGCCCCGGACGGGGCGGCGTGATGCGTCTCGGTCTGCACGGGGCAGGCTGGCCACAGGTCCTTCCAGGAGAAACTCGAGAGCAGAGAGAGAGGTTAGGAAAGAGGAACGGGTCTCACCCTGGGCCAGGGCCCGAGCTTCGAAGCGGCTCTCCCCCCCTTTCCAGCTCTCAGGGACCGGGGACACGTGAAGTGGGAGTCGGAGCTCTGGATGAAAAGTTGAGACCAAGAGTCAATGGGAGCCGAAGCCCCGCGGATCGCGGCTCCGCGGTCCGCGGCTGCAACGGGCGGGCCCTACAGGCCTGGTCCGTTGCGGGCCTTCCGCCTCCCCCCAGCCGGGGGGGAGAAGGGAGATGTGATCTTGGCCCGGAGCCAAAAGATCCAGCTCGGATGAGATGAAGTGGAGAAGAGAGCGAAAAAAGGAGCAACCGAGGGATTTGAGTCCTCCGCGCGCTGCGGTGACGTCATCGGTGCCTCGTTTGCGATTGGATGCGCGCCGCTTGTAGGCGCCGCCCCCCTCACGCAAGGCATGCTGGGGGTTGTAGTTCATGGCAAGATGGCCACTTTAGGAGGCACATTACAGAGGGTTTCAGGCTGGGGGAGTTGCTGGTATTTATAGGTTTTGGGTCTGTTCAAAGAGGCAGTACCCCCCTTTGAGGCCTGGTTTTTAGGGCTCCGCTGCGTCCGGCCCCCCCAAGTCTGGCTTTCCTGGTCTTCATAATCCTGAAATTGTTCATATACATTTATAACAGTCCATATGATCACTGGGTGTGGTCCAACATCAGTTGAAACAGAAAGCCCAGTTCCAAACTCAGCGCTGGCTCAGAACCAGCACTGGAACCGGTTAGGTGGAAAGGAGTAACTGAGAAATGTTCAGATTCAGTTTTTGGGTTGGTAGTCACTTCACACATCCATATATCCCCACTCAACCGTGGAAAATACTATTCTTTCATATTATGTCTTCCTGGAGTAACATGTTGTTGTTGTTCTTCTGTGTTAATGTAGTGGAGCGGACGGGTTGTACCGCCTGCGTTCTTGTGACCCACTTCAGCCCAGCGTTAGTCCACGCTGCTGCTCGTCTCTTTCTGGTCCGTTTATCCTGGATTTGTGTTAAAGAAATGCACCGAACATCTCTGAATGCGTCCGCTCAGGCCAGCGCGTTAGCAGTTTGAGTGAATCTGAACGTGTGCGTCCGTGATTTGAGCTTCAGCCGTGCGGCGTCCGCAGCCAACCAGCTGGGTTTTCTTAGAAAGAAGCTCTTATTTTTACATTTTGTTACACAACAGCAACACAACAGTTTATGTGACATGTAGATGCTGCACAACTGGCCCGGCTGTCTTCATCTGCAGTACCTTTGCTGCCTCAGTTGAACAATGAACTAGTGCTGTGCTGCAACAGAGCTTTCTTTGTGTCCAAATGGGTTTTTTCCACAGTCATTTAGTGTCTGCATCTGGCCCTTTGTGATCATTTTGTAGTTATGGTTATTTGTTTTGTCCTATTTGTTGATTTTGTCTCATTAGGGCCCGAGCACTTGCAGTGCGAAGGCCCTATTGTATTTGCAGGAATTTTTATTATTATTATTTTTCTTCTGACAAAGTGATGGCCTTTTTGCCCCCCTTAACATGCCCAAAAAGTCACCAAATTTTGCACCCAAGTCAGGCCTGGCGAAAAATTTGATATTTAATGGTTTGCATTAATGGGCGTGGTAAAATGGCTCAACAGCGCCCCCTTGAAAACTTTGTGCCTCAAGCCCCACGATACGGTTTGACGTACATGCACGAAAATCGGTACACACCTGTATCAGTAAACAACTTAAAGAAAAGTCTCTTGGCGACATGGCCGAAACCGAACAGGAAGTCGGCCATTTTGAATTAATCGTGTAACTTTGGCGCAATTTATGCCATTCCTTCGGCAGTTAATTCAGCCCGAACCGTAACGTGCACCCAGGTGTGTTATACATCACAATGTGCGTCTCCCTCCTGCGACCACACGCATTACTTTTCTCTTTCAAAAGCGTTAGCGTGGCGACGCTAGACGCCAAAAAGCGCGCCCACCCTTCATCTGGTTGGTTCAGACAGAAAAAACTTTGCGCCTCAAGCCCCATAATACGGTTTGACGTACATGAACGAAAATTGGTACACTCCTGTATCATGTCGCAACTAAAAGAAAAGTCTCTTGGCGCCATGGCCGAAACCGAACAGGAAGTCGACCATTTTGAACATGCTGAATTAATGGCGTAATTTTGGAGCAATACATGCAATTCCTTCGAGAGTTAATTCAGCCCGAACCGTATCATGAACCCAGATATGTTATACATCAAAATGTGCGTCTCCATCCTGCGACTACACGCATTACTTTTCTCTTTCAAAAGTGTTACCGTGGCGACGCTAGACGCCAACAAGCGCACCCCCTCTTCATCTGATTGGTCCATATTTGATAGTTCCCCAAAAGGCACCAAATTTGGCATGCAAGCCAGGCCTGGCGATAAATTTGATATTTCATGGTTTGCATTAATGGGCGTGGAAAAAAGGCTCAACAGCGCCCCCTGGAAAACTTTGTGCCTCAAGCCCCACAATACGGTTTGACGTACATGCACGAAAATCGCTACACACCTGTATCATGGCAAAACTTAAAGAAAAGTCTCTTGGAGCCATGGCCGAAACCGAACAGGATGTCGGCCATTTTGAATAAATTGTGTCATTTTGGCGAAATTTATGCCATTCCTTCGGCAGTTAATTCAGCCCGAACCGTAACGTGCACCCAGGTGTGTTAAACATCAAAATGTGCGTCTACATGCTGCGACACCACGCATTACTTTTCTCTTTCAAAAGTGTTACCGTGGCGACGCTAGACGCCAAAAGGCGCGCCCCCACTTCATCTGATTGGTCCATTTTTGATAGTTCTCCAAAAGTCACCAAATTTTGCATGCAAGCCAGACTTGGCAATAAATGTGAAATTTCATGGTTTGCATTAATGGGCGTGGCCTAACGGCTCAACAGCGCCCCCTAGAATACTTTTATCTGCCATAACTTTTGAATGGTTTGACATAGGAAGTTGTGGGTGGTGTCATGGGACTCTGTAATGAGTCCTTAAGCTTCGTTGGCCTTAATTAGCCCCGCCCCTTCTTCTGATTGGTTGTCCCGATTTTCTGCTATAACATTGGAATGGTTTTACAAAGAGAGTCCTGGGTGGTGTCATCAGATTCTTTATGGAGTCCTTGACCTTCATTGGCCAGAATTAGCCCCGCCTCTTCTTCTGATTGGTTGTCCCTTTTTTCTGCTATAACTTTTTAATGGTTTGACATAGGAAGTCGTGGGTGGTGTCATGGGACTTTGTGCTGAGATCTTAAGCTTCGTTGGCCTTAATTAGCCCCGCCCCTTCTTCTGATTGGTTGTCCCGATTTTCTGCTAAAACTTTGGAATGGTTTGACATAGAGAGTCGTGGGTGGTGCCATCAGATTCTGTAATGAGTTCTTAAGCTTCGTTGGCCTTAATTAGCCCCGCCCCTTCTTCTGATTGGTTGTCCCTTTTTTCTGCTATAACTTTTTAATGGTTTGACATAGGAAGTCGTGGGTGGTGTCATTTCTGATATGCTTATGGGGGGCGGTGGCCGTGAGTGCGAGGGCCCGTTCATCGCTGCTTGCAGCTTTAATTAGGGCCCGAGCACCTTCAGTGCGAAGGCCCTATTGTATCTGTAGGAATTCTTCGCGTTATTATTAGGGCCCGAGCACCTTCAGTGCGAAGGCCCTATTGTATCTGTAGGAATTTTTATTATTATTATTATTTTCCTGACAAAGTGAAGGCCTTTTTGCCCCCCTTAACATGCCCAAAAAGTCACCAAATTTTGCACCCTAGTCAGGCCTGGCGAAAAATTTGATATTTAAAGGTTTGCATTAATGGGCGTGGCAAAATGGCTCAACAGCGCCCCCTTGAAAACTTTGTGCCTCAAGCCCCACGATACGGTTTGACGTACATGCACGAAAATCGGTACACACCTGTATCATGGGACAACTTAAAGAAAAGTCTCTTGGGGTCATGCCCGAAACCGAACAGGATGTCGGCCATTTTGAATTAGTCGTGTCATTTTGGCGAAATTTATGCCATTCCTTCGAAAGTTAATTCAGCCCGAACCGTAACGTGCCCCCAAGTGTGTTATACATCAAAATGTGCGTCTCCATCCTGCGACAACACGCATTACTTTTCTCTTTCAAAAGCGTTACCGTGGCGACGCTAGACGCCAAAAAGCGCGCCCACCCTTCATCTGATTGGTTCGACAGAAAAAACTTTGTGCCTCAAGCCCCATAATACGGTTTGACGTACATGAACGAAAATTGGTACACTCATGTATCATGTCGCAACTAAAAGAAAAGTCTCTTGGCGCCATAGCCGAAACCGAACAGGAAGTCGGCCATTTTGAACATTCTGAATTAATTGCGTAATTTTGGAGCAATATATGCCATTCATTCGAGAGTTAATTCAGCCCGAACCGTATCGTGAACCCAGATGTGTTATACATCAAAATGTGCGTCTACATCCTGCGACTACACGCATTACTTTTCTCTTTCAAAAGTGTTACCGTGGCGACGCTAGACGCCAACAAGCGCACCCCCCCTTCATCTGATTGGTCCATATTTGATAGCTCCCCAAAAGGCACCAAATTTGGCATGCAAGCCAGGCCTGGCGATAAATTTGATATTTCATGGTTTGCATTAATGGGCGTGGCAAAATGGCTCAACAGCGCCCCCTAGAAAACTTTGTGCCTCAAGCCCCACAATACGGTTTGACGTACATGCACGAAAATCGCTACACACCTGTATCATGGCACAACTTAAAGAAAAGTCTCTTTGAGCCATGGCCGAAACCGAACAGGATGTCGGCCATTTTGAATACATTGTGTCATTTTGGCGAAATTTATGCCATTCCTTCGGCAGTTAATTCAGCCCGAACCGTAACGTGCCCCCAGGTGTGTTATACATCAAAATGTGCGTCTACATCCTGCGACACCACGCATTACTTTTCTCTTTCAAAAGTGTTACCGTGGCGACGCTAGACGCCAAAAGGCGCGCCCCCCCTTCATGTGATTGGTCCATATTTGATAGTTCTACAAAAGTCACCAAATTTTGCATGCAAGCCAGACTTGGCGATACATTTGATATTTCATGGTTTGCATTAATGGGCGTGGCCTAACGGCTCAACAGCGCCCCCTGCCATAACTTTTGAATGGTTTGACATAGAGAGTCCTGGGTGGTGTCATAAGATTCTGTATGGAGTCCTTGACCTTCATTGGCATGAATTAGCCCCGCCCCTTCTTGTCATTGGTTGTCCCTTTTTTCTGCTATAACATTTTAATTGTTTGACATAGGAAGTCTTGGGTGGTGTCATCAGATTCTTTATGGAGCCCTTGACCTTCATTGGCTTAAATTAGCCCCGACCCTTCTTCTGATTGGCTGTCCCTTTTTTCTGCTATAACTTTTGAATGGTTTGACATAGGAAGTCGTGGGTGGTGTCATGGGACTCTGTAATTAGTCCTTAAGCTTCGTTGGCCTTAATTAGCCCCGCCCCTTCTTCTGATTGGTTGTCCCGATTTTCTGCTATAACTTTGGAATGGTTTGACATAGAGAGTCGTGGGTGGTGTCATCAGATTCTGTATGGAATCCTTGACCTTCATTGGCTTGAATTAGCCCCGCCCCTTCTTCTGATTGGTTGTCCCTTTTTTCTGCTATAACTTTTCAATGGTTTGACATAGGAAGTCGTGGGTGGTGTCATTTCTGATACTTATGGGGGGCGGTGGCCGTGAGTGCGAGGGCCCGTTCATCGCTGCTTGCAGCTTTAATTATTATTATTATTATTTTTCTGACGAAAGGAGGGCCTTTTTGCCCCCCTAAACGTGCCCAAAAAGTCACCAAATTTTGCATGCAAGCCAGGCCTGGCGAAAAATTTTATATTTAATGGTTTGCTTTAATGGGCGTGACAAAATGGCTCAACAGCGCCCCCTTGAAAACTTTGTGCCTCAAGCCCCACGATACGGTTTGACGTACATGCACGAAAATCGGTACACACCTGTATCATGGCCCAACTTAAAGAAAAGTCTCTGGGCGTCATGTCGAGAAACCGAACAGGAAGTCGGCCATTTTGAATTAATCGTGTCATTTTGGCGAAATGTATGCCTTCCTTCGGCAGTTAATACGGCCCCAACCGTAACGTGCACCCAGGTGTGTTATACATCAAAATGTGCGTCTCCATCCTCCGACACCACGCATTACTTTTCTCTTTCAAAAGCGCTACCGTGGCGACGCTAGACGCCACAAAGCGCGCCCCCCCTTCATCTGATTGGTTCAGACAGAAAAAACTTTCTGCCTCAAGCCCCATAATACGCTTTGACGTACATGAACGAAAATTGGTACACACCTGTATCATATCGCAACTAAAAGAAAAGTCTCTTGGCGCCATGGCCGAAACCGAACAGGAAGTCGGCCATTTTGAACATTCTGAATTAATCGCCTAATTTTGGAGCAATATATGCCATTCATTTGAGAATTAATACGGCCCGAACCGTATCGTGAACCCAGATGTGTTATACATCAAAATGTGCGTCTCCATCCTGCGACTACACGCATTATTTTTCTCTTTCAAAAGTGTTACCGTGGCGACGCTAGACGCCAACAAGTGCACCCCCCCTTCATCTGATTGGTCCATATTTGATAGTTCCCCAAAAGGCACCAAATTTGGCATGCAAGCCAGGCCTGGTGATAAATTTGATATTTCACGGTTTGCATTAATGGGCGTGGCCTAACGGCTCAACAGCGCCCCCTAGAAAACTTTTCTCTGCCATAACTTTTGAATGGTTTGACATAGGAAGTCGTGGGTGGTGTCATGGGACTCTGTAATGAGTCCTTAAGCTTCGTTGGCCTTAATTAGCCCCGCCCCTTCTTCTGATTGGTTGTCCCGATTTTCTGCTATAACTTTGGAATGGTTTGACATATAGTCCCGCTTCCTGATTCAAACGTCTGCTGGCCCCGCCCCCCACCCAATCAGTGGCGAGTAGGGTGATGACGGCCCCGCCCCCCGACCAATCAGTGGCGAGTAGGGTGATGACGGCCCCGCCCCCGACCAATCCGCTGTTGTAATGTGGTGACATCAGAAATAGTCCCGTGCTCAGCCCGGTTAGAACCTCGATAGAATGGTTACAGAAAAAGTAATAATAAAATAGTAGTGTTTTACTAATATTTATACCTTACAAATATTTAAAAAATTAGGAAAAAAAGTTCCAGACATTTTTCGCTATATTGGTCCCTGCTAAGGCAGTAATTCAAAGTGAAAGTGATAGTTGAGTCTTAGCTCAACCAGAGCATTACGGTCTATGGTGCCGGAGGTCAGGAGTTCGAGACCGGCTGTATTGCGAATTTTTTTTTTTTTACATCAAAATTTTCGTCTCTGTCCTGCGACGACGCACATTACTTTTCTCTTTCAAAAGTGTTACCGTGGCGACGCTAGACGCGAAAAAGCGCTCGTCCCCTTCATCTGATTGGTCCATATTTGATAGTTCTCCAAAAGTCACCAAAATTTGCATGCAAGCCAGGCCTGGTGATAAATTTGATATTTAATGGTTTGCATTAATGGGCGTGGCCTAACGGCTCAACAGCGCCCCCTAGAATACTTTTCTCTGCCATAACTTTTGAATGGTTTGACATAAAGAGTCGTGGGTGGTGTCATGGGACTCGGTATTAAGTCCTTGACCTTCATTGGCCTGAATTAGCCCCGCCCCTTCTTCTGATTGGTTGTTCCTTTTTTCTGCTATAACTTTTGAATGGTTTGACATAGAGAGTCGTGGGTGGTGTCATTTCTGATATGCTTATGGGGGGCGGTGGCCGTGAGTGCGAGGGCCCGTTCATCGCTGCTTGCAGCTTTAATTATTATTATTATTATTTTTCTGACGAAAGGAGGGCCTTTTTGCCCCCCTAAACGTGCCCAAAAAGTCACCAAATTTTGCACCCATGCCAGGCCTGGCGAAAAATTTGATATTTAATGGTTTGCATTAATGGGCGAGGTAAAATGGCTCAACAGCGCCCCCTTGAAAACTTTGTGCCTCAAGCCCCACGATACGGTTTGACGTACATGCACGAAAATCAGTACACACCTGTATCATGACGCAACTTAAAGAAAAGTCTCTTGTAGTCATGCCCGAAACCGAACAGGATGTCGGCCATTTTGAATTGGTCGTGTCATTTTGGCGAAATTTATACCATTCCTTCGGCAGTTAATACGGCCCGAACCGTAACGAGCCCCCAAGTGTGTTATACATCAAAATGTGCGTCTCCATGCTCCGACACCACGCATTACTTTTCTCTCTCAAAAGCGTTACCGTGGCGACGCTAGACGCCAAAAAGCGCGCCCACCCTTCATCTGATTGGTTCAGACAGAAAAAACTTTGCGCCTCAAGCCCCATAATACGCTTTGACGTACATGAACGAAAATCGGTACACTTATTTATCATGTCTTTACTTAAAGAAAAGTCTCTTGGCGCCATGGCCGAAACCGAACAGGAAGTCGGCCATTTTGAACATTCTTAATTAATCGCGTAATTTTGGAGCAATATATGCCATTCCTTCGAGAATTAATACGGCCCGAACCGTATCATGAACTCAGATGTGTTATACATCAAAATGTCCGTCTCCATCCTGCGACTACGCGCATTACTTTTCTCTTTCAAAAGTGTTACCGTGGCGACGCTAGACGCCAACAAGCGCACCCCCCTTCATCTGATTGGTCCATATTTGATAGTTCCCCAAAAGGCACCAAATTTTGCATGCAAGCCAGGCCTGGCGATAAATTTGATATTTCATGGTTTGGATTAATGGGCGTGGCAAAATGGCTCAACAGCGCCCCCCGGAAAACTTTGTGCCTAGAGCCCCATAATACGGTTTGACGTACATGCACGAAAATCGCTACACACCTGTATCATGGCACAACTTAAAGAAAAGTCTCTTGGAGCCATGGCCGAAACCGAAAAGGAAGTCGGCCATTTTGAAATCTGATTGGTCCATATTTGATAGTTCTCCAAAGTCACTAAATTTTGCATGCAAGACAGACTTGGCGATAAATTTGATATTTCATGGTTTGCATTAATGGGCGTGGCCTAACGGCTCAACAGCGCCCCCTAGAATACTTTTCTCTGCCATAACTTTTGAATGGTTTGACATAGGAAGTTGTGGGTGGTGTCATGGGATTCTGTAATGAGTCCTTGAGCTTCGTTGGCCTTAATTAGCCCCGCCCCTTCTTCTGATTGGTTGTCCCGATTTTCTGCCATAACTTTTGAATGGTTTGACATAGAGAGTTGTGGGTGGTGTCATGGGACTCTGCAATGAGTCCTTAAGCTTCGTTGGCCTTAATTAGCCCCGCCCCTTCTTCTGATTGGTTGTCCCTTTTTTCTGCTATAACTTTTGAATGGTTTGACATAAGAAGTCGTGGGTGGTGTCATCAGATTCTTTATGGAGTCCTTGACCTTGATTGGCCTGAATTAGCCCCGCCCCTTCTTCCGATTGGTTGTCCCTTTTTTCTGCTATAACTTTTTAATGGTTTGACATAGGAAGTCGTGGGTGGTGTCAAGGGACTCTGTAATGAGTTCTTAAGCTTCGTTGGCCTGAATTAGCCCCTCCCCTTCTTCTGATTGGTTGTCCATATTTTCTGACTATAACTTTTGAATGGTTTGACATATTTGAAATATGATGGTAATGTGTCAGCCAACCACAAAAATCTCTGGAATTTTGGTGGAATCATTTATTTTTTGTCCTTGCCCGGTGCAAATGACATAAATAAAGTGCGTGGTTTGGTTGTGAAAAAATAAAAGTAATGTTACGTGAACAATAAATCAAACGCTCCCTTCCATGCAGTGTGTGTGTCTAGGAAGTAAAGACTGGAACATGCTATTCACAAAAGAACAAATAGTGGGGTTTTACTAATATTTATATCTTACAAATATTTTAAAATTTACGAAAAAACAATTCGGGACTCAGATTACATCGCTATGTTGGTATCTCCTAAATCAGTCAGTCAGAAAATAGCCAAGCTGATTCGTGGCTAAGCAGTAATGTCGCCGTCTTTCGTGTGGGAGATCGTGGGATCGATCCCAGCTCAATGCAAAGATTATTGTCAGCAATTTGTGTTTTTTTTTTTTACATCAACATGTGCGTCTCCTTCCTGCGACGACGCGCATTACTTTTCTCATTCAAAAGCGTTAACGTGGCAACACTCGACGCCAAAAAGTGCGCCCCCCTCATCTGATTGGTCCATATTTGATAGTTCTCCAAAAGTCACCAAATTTTGCACCAAGCCAGGCCTGGTGATAAATTTGATATTTCATGGTTTGCATGAATGGGCGTGGCCTAATGGCTCAACAGCGCCCCCTAGAATACTTTTTTCTGCTATAACTTTTGAATGGTTTGACATAGAGAGTCGTGGGTGGTGTCATCGGACTCGGTATTGAGTCCTTGACCATAATTGGTGCAAATTAGCCCCGCCCCTTCTTCTGATTGGTTGTCCCGATTTTCTGCTATAACTTTGGAATGGTTTGACATAGAGAGTCGTGGGTGGTGTCATCAGATTCTGTATGGAGTCCTTGACCTTCATTGGCCTGAATTAGCCCCACCCCTTCTTCTGATTGGTTGTCCCTTTTTTCTGCTATAACTTTTGAATGGTTTGACATAGGAAGTCGTGGGTGGTGTCGTTTCTGATATGCTTATGGGGGGCGGTGGCCGTGAGTGCGAGGGCCCGTTCATCGCTGCTTGCAGCTTTAATTAGGGCCCGAGCACCTTCAGTGCGAAGGCCCTATTGTATCTGTAGGAATTATTTGTATTTTTAGGGCCCGAGCACCTTCAGTGCGAAGGCCCTATTGTATCTGTAGGAATTTTTCTTTTTTCTTTCTTTCTTTCTTTCTTTCTTTCTTTCTTCTGACGAAAGGAAGGCCTTTTTGCCCCCCTAAACATGCCCAAAAAGTCACCAAATTTTGCATGCAAGTCAGGCCTGGCGAAAAATTTGATATTTAATGGTTTACATTAATGGGCGTGGCGAAATGGCTCAACAGCGCCCCCCGGAAAACTTTGTGCCTCAAGCCCCACAATACGGTTTGACGTACATGCACGAAAATCGCTACACACCTGTATCAGTACACAACTTAAAGAAAAGTCTCTTGGCGACATGGTCGAAACCGAACAGGAAGTCAGCCATTTTGAATTAATCGTGTCACTTTGGCGCAATTTATGCCATTCCTTCGGCAGTTAATACGGCCCGAACCGTAACGTGCCCCCAGGTGTGTTATACATCAAAATATGCGTCTCCATCCTGCGACAACACGCATTACTTTTCTCTTTCAAAAGCGTTACCGTGGCGACGCTAGACGCCAAAAAGCATGCCCACCCTTCATCTGGTTGGTTCAGACAGAAAAAATTTTGCGCCTCAAGCCCCATAATACGGTTTGACGTACATGAACGTAAATCGGTACACTCCTGTATCATGTCGCAACTTAAAGAAAAGTCTCTTGGCGCCATGGCCGAAACCGAACAGGAAGTCGGCCATTTTGAACATTCTGAATTAATCGCGTAATTTTGGAGCAATATATGCCATTCCTTCGAGAATTAATACGGCCCGAACCGTATCGTGAACCCAGATGTGTTATACATCAAAATGTGCGTCTCCATCCTGCGACTACCCGCATTACTTTTCTCTTTCAAAAGTGTTACTGTGGCGACGCTAGACGCCAAAAACCGCCCCCCCCCCCCTTCATCTGATTGGTCCATATTTTTATAGTTCCCCAAAAGTCACCAAATTTTGCATGCAAGGCAGGTCTGGCGATAAATTTGATATTTCATGGTTTGTATGAATGGGCGTGGCAAACTGGCTCAACAGCGCCCCCCGGAAAACTTTGTGCCTCAAGCCCCACAATACGGTTTGACGTACATGCACGAAAATCGGTACACACCTGTATCATGGCACAACTTAAAGAAAAGTCTCTTGGCGCCATGACCGAAACCGAACAGGAAGTCAGCCATTTTGAATTAATTGTGTAATTTTGGCGCAATTTATGCCATTCCTTCGGCAATTAATACGGCCCGAACCGTATCGTGAATCCAGATGTGTTATACATCAAAATGTGCGTCTCCATCCTGCGACTACCCGCATTACTTTTCTCTTTCAAAAGTGTTACCGTGGCGACGCTAGACGCCAAAACGCGCGCCTCCCCTTCATCTGATTGGTCCATATTTGATAGTTCTCCAAAAGTCACCAAATTTTGCATGCAAGCCAGGCCTGGCGATGAATTTCATGGTTTGCATTAATGGGCGTGGCCTAACAGCTCAACAGCGCCCCCTAGAATACTTTTCTCTGCCATAACTTTTGAATGGTTTGACATAAAGCGTCGTGAGTGGTGTCATGAGACTCGGTATTGAGTCCTTGACCATAATTGGTGAAAATTAGCCCCGCCCCTTCTTCTGATTGGTTGTCCCTATTTCCTGCTATAACATTTGAATGTTTTGACATAGAGAGTCATGGGTGGTGTCATGGGACTCGGTATTGAGTCCTTGACCTTTATTGGGCTGAATTAGCCCCGCCCCTTCTTCTGATTGGTCATCCCTTTTTTCTGCTATAACTTTTGAATGGTTTGACATAGGAAGTCGTGGGTGGTGTCATTTCTGATATGCTTATGGGGGACGGTGGCCGTGAGTGCGAGGGCCCGTTCATCGCTGCTTGCAGCTTTAATTTTTATTATTATTCTTATTATTTTTCTGACGAAAGGAGGGCCTTTTTGCCCCCCTAAACGTGCCCAAAAAGTCACCAAATTTTGCACCCAAGCCAGGCCTGGCGAAAAATTTGATATTTAATGGTTTGCATTAATGGGCGTGGCAAAATGGCTCAACAGCGCCCCCTTGAAAACTTTGTGCCTCAAGCCCCACGATACGGTTTGACGTACATGCACGAAAATCGGTACACGCCTGTATCATGACGTAACTTAAAGAAAAGTCTCTTGGCGTCATGCCCGAAACCGAACAGGATGTCGGCCATTTTGAATTAGTCGTGTCATTTTGGCGAAATTTATGCCATTCCTTCGGCAGTTAATACGGCCCGAACCGTAACGAGCACCGAGGTGTGTTATACATCAAAATGTGCGTCTCCATCCTCCGACACCACGCATTACTTTTCTCTCTCAAACGCGTTACCGTGGCGACGCTAGACGCCAAAAAGCGCGCCCACCCTTCATCTGATTGGTTCAGACAGAAAAAACTTTGCGCCTCAAGCCCCATAATACGGTTTGACGTACATGAACGAAAGTCGGTACACACCTGTATCATGTTGCAACTTACAGAAAAGTCTCTTGGCTCCATGGTCGAAACCGAACAGGAAGTCGGCCATTTTGAACATTCTGAATGAATCACGTAATTTTGGAGCAATATATGCCATTCCTTCGAGAATTAATACGGCCCGAACCGTATCATGAACCCAGATGTGTTATACATCAAAATGTGCGTCTCTATCCTGCGACTACGCGCATTACTTTTCTCTTTCAAAAGTGTTACCGTGGCGACGCTAGACGCCAACAAGCGTGCCCCCCCTTCATCTGATTGGTCCATATTTGATAGTTCCCCAAAAGGCACCAAATTTGGCATGCAAGCAGGGCCTGGCGATAAATTTGATATTTCATGGTTTGCATTAATGGGCGTGGCAAAATGGCTGAACAGCGCCCCCCGGAAAACTTTGTGCCTCAAGCCCCACGATACGGTTTGACGTACATGCACGAAAATCGCTACACACGTGTAGCATGGCACAACTTAAAGAAAAGTCTCTTGGAGCCATGGCCGAAACCGAACAGGAAGTCGGCCATTTTGAATTAATTGTGTAATTTTGGCGAAATTTATGCCATTCCTTCGGCAATTAATACGGCCCGAACCGTAACGTGCACCCAGGAGTGTTATACATCAAAATGTGCGTCTCCATCCTGCGACACCACGCATTACTTTTCTCTTTCAAAAGTGTTACCATGGCGACGCTAGACGCCAAAAGGCACGCCCCCCCTTCATCTGATTGGTCCATATTTGATAGTCACCAAATTTTGCATGCAAGCCAGGCCTGGCGATACATTTGATATTTCATGGTTTGCATTAATGGGCGTGGCCTAACGGCTCAACAGCGCCCCCTAGAATACTTTTCTCTGCCATAACTTTTGAATGGTTTCACATAGGGAGTCCTGGGTGGTGTCATCACATTATTTATGGAGTCCTTGACCTTCATTGGCATGAATTAGCCCCGCCCCATCTTCTGATTGGTTGTCCCTTTTTTCTGCTATAACTTTTTAATGGTTTGACATAGGAGGTCGTGGGTGGTGTCATGGGACTCTGTAATGAGTTCTTAAGCTTCGTTGGCCTTAATTAGCCCCGCCCCTTCTTCTGATTGGTTGTCCCGATTTTCTGCTATAACTTTGGAATGGTTTGACATAGAGAGTCGTGGGTGGTGTCATTAGATTCTGTATGGAGTCCTTGACCTTCATTGGCCTGAATTAGCCCCGCCCCTTCTTCTGATTGGTTGTCCCTTTTTCTGCTATAACTTTTGAATGGTTTGACATAGGAAGTCGTGGGTGGTGTCGTTTCTGATATGCTTATGGGGGGCGGTGGCCGTGAGTGCGAGGGCCCGTTCATCGCTGCTTGCAGCTTTAATTATTATTATTATTATTAGGGCCCGAGCACCTTCAGTGCGAAGGCCCTATTGTATTTGCAGGAATTTTTATTATTATTTTTCTTCTGACAAAAGGAAGGCCTTTTTGCCCCCCTAAACGTACCCAAAAAGTCACCAAATTTTGCACCCAAGCCAGGCCTGGCGAAAAATTTGATATTTAATGGTTCGCATTAATGGGCGTGGCAAAATGGCTCAACAGCGCCCCCTTGAAAACTTTGTGCCTCAAGCCCCACGATACGATTTGACGTACATGCACGAAAATCGGTACACACCTGTATCATGGCGCAACTGAAAGAAAAGTCTCTTGGCGTCATGCCCGAAACCAAACAGGAAGTCGGCCATTTTGAATTAGTCGTGTCATTTTGGCGAAATTTATGCCATTCCTTCGAAAGTTAATTCAGCCCGAACCGTAACGTGCACCCAGGTGTGTTATACATCAAAATGTGCGTCTCCATCCTGCGACAACACGCATTACTTTTCTCTTTCAAAAGCGTTACCGTGGCGACGCTAGACGCCAAAAAGCGTGCCCACCCTTCATCTGATTGGTTCAGACCGAAAAAACTTTGCGCCTCAAGCCCCATAATACGCTTTGACGTACAAGAACGAAAATCGGTACACACCTGTATCATGTCGCAACAAAAAGAAAAGTCTCTTGGCGCCATGGCCGAAACCGAACAGGAAGTCGGCCATTTTGAACATTCTGAATTAATCACGTAATTTTGGAGCAATATATGCCATTCCTTCGAGAGTTAATTCAGCCCGAACCGTATCGTGAACCCAGATGTGTTATACATAAAAATGTGCGTCTCCATCCTGCGACTACACGCATTACTTTTCTCTTTCAAAAGTGTTACCGTGGCGACGCTAGACGCCAACAAGCGCACCCCCCCTTCATCTGATTGGTCCATATTTGATAGTTCCCCAAAAGGCACCAAATTTGGCATGCAAGCCAGGCCTGGCGATAAATTTGATATTTCATGGTTTGCATTAATGGGCGTGGCAAAATGGCTCAACAGCGCCCCCCGGAAAACTTTGTGCCTCAAGCCCCACGATACGGTTTGACGTACATGCACGAGAATCGCTACACACCTGTATCATGGCACAACTTAAAGAAAAGTCTCTTGGAGCCATGGCCGAAACCGAACAGGATGTCGGCCATTTTGAATAAATTGTGTAATTTTGGCGAAATTTATGCCATTCCTTCGGCAGTTAATTCAGCCCGAACCGTAACGTGCACCCAGGTGTGTTATACATCAAAATGTGCGTCTACATCCTGCAACACCACGCATTACTTTTCTCTTTCAAAAGTGTTACCGTGGCGACGCTAGACGCCAAAAGGCGCGCCCCCCCCTTCATGTGATTGGTCCATATTTGATAGTTCTCCAAAAGTCACCAAATTTTGCATGCAAGACAGACTTGGCGATAAATTTGATATTTCTTGGTTTGCATTAATGGGCGTGGCCTAACGGCTCAACAGCCCCCCCTAGAATACTTTTATCTGCCATAACTTTTGAATGGTTTGACATAGGAAGTCGTGGGTGGTGTCATGGGATTCTGTAATGAGTCCTTAAGCTTAGTTGGCCTTAATTAGCCCCGCCCCTTCTTCTGATTGGTTGTCCCGATTTTCTGCTATAACTTTGGAATGGTTTGACATAGAGAGTCCCGCTTCCTGATTCAAACGTCTGCTGGCCCCGCCCCCCGACCAATCAGTGGCGAGTAGGGTGATGACGGCCCGCCCCCCGACCAATCAGTGGCGAGTAGGGTGATGACGGCCCCGCCCCCCGACCAATCAGTGGCGAGTAGGGTGATGACGGCCCCGCCCCCCCGACCAATCAGTGGCGAGTAGGGTGATGACGGCCCTGCTCCCCGACCAATCAGCTGCCTGTAATATGGTGACGTCAGAAATAGACCCGTGCTCAGCCCGGTTAGAACCTTGTAGAATGGTTATAGAAAAAGTAATAAAAATAGTAGTCTTTTACTAATATTTATACCTTACAAATATTTCAAAAATTAGGAAAAAAAAGTTCCAGACATTTTATCGCTATGTTGGTCTGTCCTAAGCCAGTAAGTCAAAACAAAAGGTATAGCTGAGACATAGCTCAGCCTCATTATTGCGGTCTTTGGTGCCAGAGTTCGAGAGTTCGAGCCTGGCAGCACGACGAAGATTTTTGTCAGCAATTTTTGTGTTTTTTTTACATCAAAATGTCCTCTGTCCTGCGACGACGCACATTACTTTTCTCTTTCAAAAGTGTTACCGTGGCGACGCTAGACGCGAAAAAGCGCGCGTCCCCTTCATCTGATTGGTCCATATTTGATAGTTCTCCAAAAGTCACCAAATTTTGCATACAAGCCAGGCCTGGTGATAAATTTGATATTTCATGGTTTGCATTAATGGGCGTGGCAAAATGGCTCAACAGCGCCCCCTAGAATACTTTTCTCTGCCATAACTTTTGAATGGTTTGACATAAAGAGTCGTGGGTGGTGTCATGGGACTCGGTATTGAGTCCTTGACCATAATTGGCCTGAATTAGCCCCGCCCCTTCTTCTGATTGGTTGTCCCGATTTTCTGCCATAACTTTTGAATGGTTTGACATAGAGAGTCGTGGGTGGTGTCATCAGACTCTGTATGGAGTCCTTGACCTTCATTGGCCTGAATTAGCCCCGCCCCTTCTTCTGATTGGTTGTTCCTTTTTTCTGCTATAACTTTTGAATGGTTTGACATAGAGAGTCGTGGGTGGTGTCATTTCTGATATGCTTATGGGGGGCGGTGAACGTGAGTGCGAGGGCCCGTTCATCGCTGCTTGCAGCTTTAATTATTATTATTATTTTTCTTCTGACAAAGTGATGGCCTTTTTGCCCCCCTTAACATGCCCAAAAAGTCACCAAATTTTGCACCCAAGTCAGGCCTGGCGAAAAATTTGATATTTAATGGTTTGCATTAATGGGCGTGGCAAAATGGCTCAACAGCGCCCCCTTGAAAACTTTGTGCCTCAAGCCCCACGATACGGTTTGACGTACATGCACGAAAATCGGAACACACCTGTATCATGGGACAACTTAAAGAAAAGTCTCTTGCCGTCATGCCCGAAACCGAACAGGAAGTCGGCCATTTTGAATTAATCGTGTCACTTTGGCGCAATTTATGCCATTCCTTCGGCAGTTAATTCAGCCCGAACCGTAACGTGCACCCAGGTGTATTATACA
This sequence comes from Cololabis saira, assembly GCF_033807715.1. NCBI lineage: Eukaryota > Metazoa > Chordata > Actinopteri > Beloniformes > Belonidae > Cololabis > Cololabis saira. Next base: position 10,564,380 of record NC_084587.1, on the reverse strand, counting down.
TCAAAATGTGCGTCTCCCTCCTGCGACCACACGCATTACTTTTCTCTTTCAAAAGCGTTACCGTGGCGACGCTAGACGCCAAAAAGCGTGCCCACCCTTCATCTGGTTGGTTCAGACAGAAAAAACTTTGCGCCTCAAGCCCCATAATACGGTTTGACGTACATGAACGAAAATTGGTACACTCCTGTATCATGTCGCAACTAAAAGAAAAGTCTCTTGGCGCCATGGCCGAAACCGAACAGGAAGTCGGCCATTTTGAACATTCTGAATTAATTGCGTAATTTTGGAGCAATATATGCCATTCCTTCGAGAGTTAATTCAGCCCGAACCGTATCGTGAACCCAGATGTGTTATACATCAAAATGTGCGTCTCCATCCTGCGACTACACGCATTACTTTTCTCTTTCAAAAGTGTTACCGTGGCGACGCTAGAAGCCAACAAGCGCACCCCCCCTTCATCTGATTGGTCCATATTTGATAGTTCCCCAAAAGGCACCAAATTTGGCATGCAAGCCAGGCCTGGCGATAAATTTGATATTTCATGGTTTGCATTAATGGGCGTGGCAAAATGGCTCAACAGCGCCCCCCAGAAAACTTTGTGCCTCAAGCCCCACAATACGGTTTGACGTACATGCACGAAAATCGCTACACACCTGTATCATGGCACACCTTAAAGAAAAGTCTCTTGGAGCCATGGCCGAAACCGAACAGGATGTCATTTGAATAAATTGTGTCATTTTGGCGAAATTTATGCCATTCCTTCGGCAGTTAATTCAGCCCGAACCGTAACGTGACCCCAGGTGTGTTATAAATCAAAATGTGCGTCTACATCCTGCGACTACACGCATTACTTTTCTCTTTCAAAAGTGTTACCGTGGCGACGCTAGACGCCAAAAGGCGCGCCCCCCCCTTCATGTGATTGGTCCATATTTGATAGTTCTCCAAAAGACACAAAATTTTGCATGCAAGCCAGACTTGGCGATAAATTTGATATTTCATGGTTTGCATTAATGGGCGTGGCCTAACGGCTCAACAGCGCCCCCTAGAATACTTTTATCTGCCATAACTTTTGAATGGTTTGACATAGGAAGTTGTGGGTGGTGTCATGGGACTCTGTAATGAGTTCTTAAGCTTCGTTGGCCTTAATTAGCCCCACCCCTCCTTCTGATTGGTTGTCCCGATTTTCTGCTATAACTTTGGAATGGTTTGACATAGAGAGTCGTGGGTGGTGTCATCAGACTCTGTATGGAGGCCTTGACCTTCATTGGCCTGAATTAGCCCCGCCCCTTCTTCTGATTGGTTGTTCCTTTTTTCTGCTATAACTTTTGAATGGTTTGACATAGAGAGTCGTGGGTGGTGTCATTTCTGATATGCTTATGGGGGGCGGTGAACGTGAGTGCGAGGGCCCGTTCATCGCTGCTTGCAGCTTTAATTATTATTATTATTATTTTCCTGACAAAAGGAAGGCCTTTTTGCCCCCCTAAACGTGCCCAAAAAGTCACCAAATTTTGCATGCAAGTCAGGCCTGGCGAAAAATTTGATATTTAATGGTTTGCATTAATGGGCGTGGCAAAATGGCTCAACAGCGCCCCCTTGAAAACTTTGTGCCTCAAGCCCCACGATACGGTTTGACGTACATGCACGAAAATCGGTACACACCTGTATCATGGCGCAACTTAAAGAAAAGTCTCTGGGAGTCATGTCGAGAAACCGAACAGGAAGTCGGCCATTTTGAATTAATCGTGTCATTTTGGCGAAATTTATGCCTTCCTTCGGCAGTTAATTCAGCCCGAACCGTAACGTTGCCCCAAGTGTGTTATACATCAAAATGTGCGTCTCCCTCCTGCGACCACACGCATTACTTTTCTCTTTCGAAAGCGTTACCGTGGCGACGCTAGACGCCAAAAAGCGTGCCCACCCTTCATCTGATTGGTTCATACAGAAAAAACTTTGCGCCTCAAGCCCCATAATGCGCTTTGACGTACATGAACGGAAATCGGTACACACCTGTATCATGTCGCAACTAAAAGAAAAGTCTCTTGGCGCCATGGCCGAAACCGAACAGGAAGTCGGCCATTTTGAACATTCTGCATTAATCGCGTAATTTTGGAGCAATATATGCCATTCCTTCGAGAATTAATTCAGCCCGAACCGTATCGTGAACCCAGATGTGTTATACATCAAAATGTGCGTCTCTATCCTGCGACTACACGCATTACTTTTCTCTTTCCAAAGTGTTACCGTGGCGACACTAGACGCCAACAAGCGCACCCCCCCTTCATGTGATTGGTCCATATTTGATAGTTCCCCAAAAGGCACCAAATTTTGCACCCAAGCCAGGCCTGGCGAAAAATTTGGTATTTAATGGTTTGCATTAATGGGCGTGGCAAAATGGCTCAACAGCGCCCCCTTGAAAACTTTGTGCCTCAAGCCCCACAATACTGTTAGACGTACATGCACGGAAATCGGTACACACCTGTATCATGGCGCAACTTAAACAAAAGTCTCTTGGGGTCATGCCCGAAACCGAACAGGATGTCGGCCATTTTGAATTAATCGTGTCATTTTTGCGAAATTTATGCCATTCCTTCGGCAGTTAATTCAGCCCGAACCGTAACGTGTCCCCAAGTGTGTTATACATCAAAATGTTCGTCTCCATCCTGCGACTACGCGCATTACTTTTCTCTTTCAAAAGTGTTACCGTGGCGACGCTAGACGCCAAAAGGCGCGCCCCCCCTTCATCTGATTGGTCCATATTTGATAGTTCTCCAAAAGTCACCAAATTTTGCATGCAAGCCAGGCCTGGCGATAAATTTGATATTTCATGGCTTGCATTAATGGGCGTGGCCTAACGACTCAACAGCGCCCCCTAGAATACTTTTCTCTGCCATAACTTTGGAATGGTTTAACATAGAGAGTCTTGGGTGGTGTCATGGGACTCTGTAATGAGTCCTCAAGCTTTGTTAGCCTTAATTAGCCCCGCCCCTTCTTCTGATTGGTTGTCCCTTTTTTCTGCTATAACTTTTGAATGGTTTGACATAGGAAGTCGTGGGTGGTGTCATGGGACTCTGTAATGAGTTCTTAAGCTTCGTTGGCCTTAATTAGCCCCGCCCCTTATTCTGATTGGTTGTCCCGATTTTCTGCTATAACTTTGGAATGGTTTGACATAGAGAGTCGTGGGTGGTGCCATCAGATTCTGTATGGAGTCCTTGACCTTCATTGGCCTTAATTAGCCCCGCCCCTTCTTCTGATTGGTTGTCCCTTTTTTCTGCTATAACTTTTGAATGGTTTGACATAGGAAGTCGTGGGTGGTGTCATGGGACTATGTAATGAGTCCTTAAGCTTCGTTGGCCTTAATTAGCCCCGCCCCTTCTTCTGATTGGTTGTCCCGATTTTCTGCTATAACTTTGGAATGGTTTGACATAGAGAGTCGTGGGTGATGTCATCAGATTCTGTATGGAGTCCTTGACCTTCATTGGCCTGAATTAGCCCCGCCCCTTTTTCTGATTGGTTGTCCCTTTTTTCTGCTATAACTTTTCAATGGTTTGACATAGGAAGTCGTGGGTGCTGTCATTTCTGATATGCTTATGGGGGGCGGTGGCCGTGAGTGCGAGGGCCCGTTCATTGCTGCTTGCAGCTTTAATTTTGATTGTTTTACATCTAAGATTAATAAATCCAATCGTAAGGCATATGAGATCACGTCTCATCTTCCTGGAAGACCGTTTCCACGCTGTGGTCAGATCTGATCTGTGCGTCCTCTCTGATGTCTGCTGATCCGGATACGTTGCCCGTGGGGCTGAACAGTGTGTGGAAATGTCTAATTGGGATGACAGATATTGCAAATGCATTCTGTTTGTGATATGATGTTGGACAGTCAAGCCTCAGTTCAGAGTAAATTATATAATCTGTTCTAGGAATTATTGGAGGGGAAGACCAGAACCACATCTCTGGAGATTTTGGAAATGTTTGCGTTGTTGCAGCAGCAAAATACTTGAAAATAATCAGTTTATAACTGTGATATTGATGTACAGTAATCCCTTGCTATAACGCGGTTCACCTTTCATGGTCTCGCTGCTTCACGGATTTACATTGTGCATCGTGTTCTGCATTCTGATTGGCTAAACAGTCTTCCCGCTTCTTCACTTCCTGTGTCAATAATGGTGGTTGCTTAGCAACAGTGCTGAGAATGGCCAATGAGCTTCAGCAGCAGCTCAAGAACGGGACCTTTTGATGAATCGTTCATTACAGTTCTCAGATATAATCCATGGTGGCATGTCGGTTTATAAGAATCTTTTTGCCCAGAAGAAAAAAAGAGCGACAACAACGACCCGTAACTATGTTCTTCTCTGGAAAAAACACAACTGCATATCGGGCTTTATAAGAAAAAGACGCTACAGAGCGAGTCGGGATGCAGCGGCAGTCTGAAGAGCAGCGAGTCAAAGCTTGTCCCACTGTATATTTTTTCATAGTCATTTCTCATTTTCTCCCGTTCAAATCCGATTACTCGGGTTGCGGTGGGGCGGTGTTGGGGCGGTTGCTACTGTGCGGATTTCACTTATCACGGGTTCTTTTTGGAACGTAACCCCCGCCAAAAACGAGGGATTACTGTACTGTAACTACTAGGGCTGTTCGATTTTGCCCAAAAATAAAATCTCGATTTTTTTCTCTCAAAATCCGATTTTCTATTACGATTACGATTATTTTGTGAATTGACAAAAGGCAAAGAAATTATTTCAAATATGCTGTTTTTTTATTGAACATTTGCCCCATTGGGCTTTAAGTGCAAACTTTGCTCTTATTAAACCAAAAATGAATGAATAAAGTGCAAAACTCTGTAAAATAAGTTGAAAAAAAGTTGAAAAAAATATAATAAAATATAAATTTTTATCTCTGAAAAAAAAAATCAGCAAATCAGCACTTGCAAACATACAGTAGGTTATATTTCCAATTAAATAAAACAAGACATTTTCTAATTAAACTAAACTGGGTCTTTGCATGCTAAATAATAATGCAACCCATGAAGGAGGTAGAGGTGTGTAATGTCAGTCATTACATTTGCTATTCACATTTGCAAGTTTTTTGCAAGGAACACGAGCCGGTCTACGGCATCTGGCTTGAGGGATGCCCGGTGGCATGTTACAATGCCCCCTCCTACACTAAAGAGCCTCTCCCATGGGGCACTTGTCGCAGGTATTGAGAGGTATTTCCATCAATCATTAATATGTTTGCAGACAAGGTAAAAAAAAAAAAAAAAAAAAAGATTTGAAAAATGGATTTTACGATTTTCACGTTTTAACATCGTTCTAATTACATAATCGCGATTACGATTTAAAATCGATTAATCGAACAGCCCTAGTAACTACGCACGTAGCTCAGATATAAGTCCTACGTCTTTGTTGGCATTTGTGTCGCTCTGTAATTACACCATCGGCCAGCAGGGGGCAGTGCAGCTTCTTTTCTTAATGTTGCAGCAGTTTATCTTTCTACCCGGATGGAAAAACGAAGAAAATGTCGCAGCAGCAGGAAATACAAAGCAGAGGAAGAAAAAGAAGAACAATGCTACCAGCTGGCCCGATCACATTTGTTGGGGTCGTCGTTAACCAGAGATGTTGTTGATGGTGCACGTTGGCGTTAGGGATGGGCGATATTTTACCGTTCACGATATACCGTCAAAAAAATTCCCCACGGTAAGAATTTGTCATCTCGCGGTAAAAACGATAAATTCCCGTTGATGACGTTTTTGTGTAAAGATGATTTATAGTTCTGCGTTAAATCCACGCACAACGTACGTGAAGGAAGGAAGGAAGGAAGGAAGGAAGGAAGGAAGGAAGGAAGGAAGGAAGGAAGGAAGGAAGGAAGGAAGGAAGGAAGGAAGGAAGGAAGGAAGGAAATGAGCCAGAAAGAAAGAAAGAAAGAAAGAAATGAGCCTAAAGAAAGAAAGAAAGAAAGAAAGAAATGAGCCTAAAGAAAGAAATGAGCCTGAAAGAAAGAAAGAAAGAAATGAGCCTAAAGAAAGAAATGAGCCTGAAAGAAAGAAAGAAAGAAATGAGCCGAAAGAAAGAAAAAGAAAGATAGATAAATTCCCGTTGATGAGGTTTTTGTGTAACAAACATGGCAGATCTGAGTCATTCCAGTTTTGCAGTACAGGTGTAACTCATTTAATTGGTTTTTATTAATTCAATTTAATTGGTGTAGTTTAGTATCATTTAGTATCTTTTAGAGCAGTGTTTTGGCTCCAAAGACTGAATGTGGTGATAGATTTATAGTTACAAAGGTGGAGTTGAATTGGTATTTTTTTTTATCGTCATTTTTATCGTTATCGGGATAAATGCCAGAAATTATCGTGATAAATGTTTTAGTCCATACCGCCCATCCCTAGTTGGCGTATAGTTTAAGGTGTAGGGTTCCCTAATACAGCAAAGATACGCCATCAATTTGATTTTGAAGGAACCAAGAATCTGCCCCCCCACCATGAACATGCACATGTATGGGTGGGGCTAAGGGGGCAGAAAATGGGATCCGGCTTTGATTCACATTTTAAGAGGGTTTTCATGTTTCTGTGTATCTCCGCAGCCTTTTTGCAGCAATTTCAATTTTTTTTATTGTCATTTTTATGCTTATTTGAAACATTAACTGTCCAACGCTAAAAATGAGTTATTTGTTTGTGGTAATATTTCATCTATTTTATGGTGCTCTTTCTTTTTTCGCACATTTTATATCTCTGCAAGGCTAATTTCCTCACATTGTGTCTGTTATATTTATAGTTTCGTGGACATATTTGCATCTATTTTTATTTCATTTCAGTAATTTTGCATCTGTTCCCTGATTTTGTCTTGGCTTGGATTTCTTGGCTCATGTCTTCACCTTTGTTTTGTGTGCTGCATATCCAAGCTGAAATAAGGGGCCTCCTCACTTTCAGCTTATTTCTTCTCTCCTCTAAAACAACAACTGGTCAGTAGGACGGCGTCAGATTTTAAGAATTTCCTCTGCTGGAGTTTATAACGCTGGAGTTTGAATCAAAACAGACGTTTTGTTGTCGATCTCTCACATTTCTAAGGCTGTGAGGAAGAAATGACTGCAGGCGGTTGCAGTTCTGTTTCAAAAAGGAACTGAATATAGTTACCGTCTCATTTTGACGGAAACTCAAGCGGCCTCGTTTACGTCTCTTCTTTAAAACCTATTCAAGATTAGGTGCAGGTGGAGGAGCTAAGAATGGAGAAAAAGGGGTTCAGCTCTTCGCCGTATCGCTCCGTCACCCGAACAAACTCTCTGCCAAAACGGGTTAAAACACAAACTGCTGCCATCGCTATATTTGCAATTTTGCCTCTCATTGACGTATCAGATGCGGAAATTTAGCTGCAGATGGATCTTTTATCCCTCGTGTGTTCAGTGGGAACAGAATATAAGATGCAGGGATTTCATCAGAAACTGTCGCTCCTCATCTCTTGCCGCAGGGATTCCTTCTGAAGCTCTGTGAGGTTTGAGTTCGCAGGTGGTTTGGTGGATGAGTTAGAACATCGATCTCCTGTCACGTGGCGGACTCTGCTGCCAGAGGTGACGATAGTGTGATCATCTTCAAAACGGGAGAGGAAAAGAAAAAAAGAGGAAAGAACACAACCAGCGGGATCTTTTGATGCTTTTCGCTGACAGATCTGGTTCATTTCGGACACTCAGGTGCAGCCAGGTGGTTCATTTGTTAATTAAACTTTCCACTAGTGATGCACCGATTGTTCGGTAACCGAAATTGTTCGGCCGAAAATGGCAAAAAAACACTTTCGGTGTTCGGTGGAATAAGTTGGAAAAAAAACGAACAATTAATAACGGCGTTGTAATATAAATAGACTGGCCGCTCCGTAACTGTTGCGCACCACATAAAGTGTTGGCCAACAAAAAACTAACCACATAAGAATTTTACCTAACATTCACCAGCAGGTGGAACCAAAACAACATAAATCAATCTATTACAGGTGCGTTTAGATGATGAAATCAAACAGCAAAGAGCGTGGAGTGAAGTGGCAAACATGTCAGCAGTGTGGAAGTATTTTAGAGTGGCAAAGAATAATACAAGAATGGCTGTTTGCAATGAATGTTCTGCTCAAATATCTAGAGGGGGCACATCTGCAAAGTCTTTCAGCACTACAAGTTTGATTTATCATTTGAAATGATAAAAAACCCTGAGCGCTTTAATGCATTTTTATTGTTTTAAGGCCTATGTTACCATGTTCAGTCAGTTAAGCCTAACGTAAGCTCAAAGATGGCCAAAAAATGTATTTTGCTAATTTATTTATTTTAAGTTATTGTTCTTTGCTGGTATAATGTCTGCTGGAATATTTAAGAAATGCTGGGACATTAAAAAATTTTCAGTTTTTTATGTTCAACAAATGTTTTCTACCTTGTAATTTTGTAAAAGATATTTTTCTTTTAAAAGCATGCCTAAATCAAATTTATTTGATTTATGCAATGGTGAAAAAATTGGCAAAATAAATGAAAAACTGCGAAGAACCATGTTCGGTATTGTTCGGTATTCGGCCAAGTGTTTATTATTATTTTCGGTTTCGGTTTCGGCCACAAATTTTCATTTCGGTGCATCACTACTTTCCACACGCCTTCCAGCGCCACGCCACGCAGATATTAGCTACATTTGTTCTTAGCTTCTCCGTCGTAGCAGGACAGAAATAACAATGTCCCTCGCCGCCCGCTGTGTTGCGCCACCTTGTAGATCTTTCACAGATTATTATCACTGCTAATGGAGACCGGTTTCTATTTGACATCACCGGGGCCTTTGTTTGCTAAACCTGTTGGAATATTGCCTCCGTTTGATCCTCCGAGGGGTCAACTCGTCAATTAATTGGCTGCGACTTGATGCGGCAAGAATAGCGCTGCAGATGTGACGGGAAGGAAATCGGCTGGATCCCGAACACGAGGGAGCGACGCACAATTCTCAGTGACTAAAGTCTCAAAGCACTTCCTCTGAATAATCAATTATGACAAAAAAGAAGTGGGACTTCACCTTTCTTTCATAATTGTTTTCATAGAAAACAAATCTACCATCTTGCTTCAGTTAAGGCCTTTATTTATCCACATCTCTCTTTAAGTTCTTCTGTCTGGACTAGACTTTGCAACACATTAATATAGTAATGCACCGATTGTTCGGTAACCAAAATTGTTCGGCCGAAAATGGCAAAAAAACACTTTCGGTGTTCGGTTGAATAAGTGGGAAAAAAACCGAACAATTAATAACGGCGTTGTAATATAAGGAAATAGACTGGCTGCTCCGTAACTGTTGCGCACCACAAACGTAAATCGTTGGCCAACCAAAAACTAACCACATAAGAATTTTACCTAACATTCACCAGTTGGTGGAACCAAAACAACATAAATCAATCTATTACAGGTGCATTTAGATGACGAAATCAAACAGCGAAGAGCGTGGAGTGAAGTGGTGCAAACATGTCAGCAGTGTGGAAGTATTTTAGAGTGGCAAAGAATAATACAAGAATGGCTGTTTGCAATGAATGTTCTGCTCAAATATCTAGAGGGGGCACATCTGCAAAGTCTTTCAGCTACAAGTTTGATTTATCATTTGGAATGATAAAAAACCCTGAGCGCTTTAATGCATTTTTATTGTTTTAAGGCCTATGTTACAATGTTCAGTCAGTTAAGCCTAACGTAAGCTCAAAGATGGCCAAAAAATGTATTTTGCTAATTTATTTATTTTAAGTTATTGTTCTTTGCTGGTATAATGTCTGCTGGAATATTTAAGAAATGCTGGGAAATTAAAAAATGTTCAGTTTTTTATGTTCAACAAATGTTTTCTACCTTGTAATTTTGTAAAAGATATTTTTCTTTTAAAAGCATGCCTAAATCAAATGTATTTGATTTATGCAATGGTGAAAAAATTGGCAAAATAAATGAAAAACTGCAAAGAACCATGTTCGGTATTGTTCGGTATTCGGCCAAGTGTTTATTATTATTTTCGGCTTCGGTTTCGGCCACAAATTTTAATTTCGGTGCATCACTATTTTTCAGGATATGATTTTATGTTTCAGAGCTCTTACGAACTTATGAATTAACATTTTGTTGTATTCAAATAGGAATAAAAGAAAGTGATGCCTTGTTATCCTACCATGAACCAGTTGATGGATCCAGAAGTAAATTATACCATAAAAGACGGACCTACGTCCGTCCTGCCAGTTCTCTTTAGATTTGGTGGTAAACTTGGGATAATTGTCAGTTTTATTCAACCTCCATCCATCACAAGGCCTCACACTTATCTCTAGAGGACTTCATGGAAAACTGAGTAACTTCAAGTCTCTGCACAAGTCTCAGGTCACGTAAACCCCACAAGAGCTTCAGCTATCGAATGTTTATTACTGTCAGAAAAGTGGTGCGGACCAAAACAGCTTGAGCTGTGGATGGAAAACTCTCCAACACCATCATGCCCCAAGATGTTCTGACTAAACGACTGGAAGAGACGCAGGAGGGAAATATATTTCCTGCTGTTGTTGAAATGGTGACGGGATTGGCTTATTATGGACCGTGTTAGAGGTTACACACAATAATAGTCATTTGAAGAAAGGGAAACTACCGCTATTAACTGCAATCTAAGAACATGAGTTTTCATCAGCGGAGTCATTTTGCTTCTCTGTCCCTCTTTTCCATCCAAGTGAAGAAGAAGAACTCTGGTCCTATTTGGGTTTTCCACCCGCCTCGGCTGAAGAACCAGAAACCCTGGCGGCGATGCTCCAGTATGCAGGGTTGTCATCCCTGAGTCAGGTTCTGACTGGATTGTTTGAATTATTATTTCTGAGGCGGCTCCACCTGTCGCTTCATCATCGTGTTGAGGCCAGATGGCTGCAGCCGACCCAAAACCATCCTCACTCGCAGGCAGTACTGGAGTTTAGGGGGGATGAGGGGGGATGGCATCCCCCCCCTGAAATAAAAACGGTCAAAATCATCCCCCCTGTAAAACTGCCATCCCCCCTTTCCATCCCTTATGTCATTTCATCAATGAATGTGGTTTTACTGCTATTTCAACATTTAGAGTCATCACCAGAAAAATAAATTATTTGACAATTTTCACCTGTTTCATGTAAATTTTCACTTTAAATAAGTAGAAAAATCTGCCAGTGGGACAAGATTTATCTTCTTATTACAAGCAAAAAAATCTTGTTCCACTGGCAGATTTTTCTACTTATTTCAAGTGAAAATCTACTTGAAACAGGTGAAAATTGTTGTTTTTTCCAGTGATGAGTCTTGTTTTAAGTGTAATAAGATTTTTTTTTTACTAAAATGAGACATTTTAACTAGAAATAAGACAAATATTCTTATTTTGAGTTTTTGGAGTGATCCATTGTACTTATTCCTGTGAAAGACAGAGTCATATTGATAAGTTCAGAAAAGTGTTTTTATTGTTGTGTTTTGATGTATTTGATGTAAGCCCAGTGGATATTTAAAGCTTACAGAAGGCTGCATTTAACTGCTGCTATGTCATTCCTGCAGTATTTCTGCAGGTGTTTTGGTCAGTGCTATTATTTGTAATATATTGTATTATTTTTAATCAGCACAAATTATCTGTCCCCATATGATCAAATCCACCATCCCCCCTTCATTTTTTTTTTTTTTACATCTCGAGTACTGCTCGCAGGATATCTAACGCCACCATTGTGTCAGCGGCAAGTGGCGTCTGTCCGCGTCGATAGTCTAGTTTAGCACAATTTTTGCCTTTGCACATCTAATGCATCACTGGATGTAACGTAGTCGGTCATGTGACCGGACCACACAACCATTTGAATGATGATCTGCTGCCTTTTTAGTCTGTTGACCATTTTCAGAACAGGCAGTTCGCAATAACTCAATTCATCCAAAACTAAAGATGTTTCCCACCACTTCCTCCTCTTCCTTGTTGTGAAGAAAAATGTCACAGGACGAGATTCTAGGAGAGTTACGCTCATAAAATAAGTGTCGCAAGACGATATTTCACGAGAATTACATTCATAAAACACCGTTCAATGGAAGCAACACCAGCCCCCACAACACCCCCCCCCCCGCGCTTGCTTGTTGCTGCTGATAATAACCTCAGTGGAATACATTTTATAGGTATCAATACCCTTGCTGATACTTGTCAATATAATTTGGAACAGAAGTTGAAGGGATGACATGAAAAAATGCTTACATTTTCCCCAAAAGGCCATCTAATAAGGTGAAAATAAACTCTCTTTACTCTTATATGACCCAATTTGACCAATCAACATTCAGAAAAGATTTGAAAAAAGAGAAAGCAAGTATAACTTTAAAAAAACCAAGATTCAGGACTAAATTGATGGAACGTTTCTGTGAAAGGAATCAGTTTATGGAACAATCTGAATAAAGAAAACAAAGAATCCAAATCAAACATTACATTCCAAAAAACAATTAAAGCCTGTATGTTAAGTAAATATAATGAAATATGTTAGTACAGTGTGATTGACATACCCATAGACGGCGGTAATTTAATTTTATTTTAGTTTTTAATTTACTTAGTTGTTTTTTAAATTTTTAATTTATGTTATTTGTGAATTTATTTCTTGGAAAAAGGGGCAGATTAGATAAGATTCTTCTTCTTTCTGCTCCCTTTTTATTCACAATTTATGAACATTTGTATTTATATTGAATTGTTTGTTTTATTTTTTGAATGAAATAAAGAATAAAATGAAATGAATATGACCCACAAAAACAAGACAAAACAGAAATACCCAGACCGTTTGTATTTGAGAAGAACAACATGTTAACTAATTTTTACTCTCCTCACAGAGTAAAAGTCACAGAAAGGGGACAGTAATGGCGTCCTGTGAGCCAGTAGCTTCTCCAAAATACAGTATCATCGCTGGGTATCATTTACTCTGTCTCTGTTATATGCCACCGGTTTCTTCCCTCCATCATCTCGTCTCCTTGGCGATGAAGAACAGTCTGATCCCTGGCGTCCAGCTCTAAGGTTGGAGCTGCGGCGGCGCAGCCTGCCTGGCGTTTCCTGTGGGGTCATTAATCATTTTTAATGTCAGAGATTAAAAGTGTCATCATTTTATAACCAAATACATGTTTATAACGAGCGCTGTCCCTCCACGCTACGACTCGGAGCTGGGAGGCTGCGATGTTAAATACACAACACTGATTTATGTTGATAACTGGGTCGTATCTGCAGATGCTTTATGTTTTAAATCTTTGAGCGTCACTGTGCTTGACATATGTTGCATCAAACGTCAGTCTTGAAAAGTAATTTTCTATTTAAATTTCGTGCATTATTTCTAACTTCACAGCATCTTTTCTGCCTCATTTTAACGGTGAACTGGGGCGCTGTAGGGGGGCTTTTATTTTGAAAACACATTCCCACACAGTGCAACATAATGGAGCGAGCGTGGAGCAGCTGCCGTCATGTGATTAACGTGTTATTACAAGTTATGAGACTTGGCGTTGGTGTGGAAAATGTGCAAACATTACAAGTTTCACAGAATCTGCCAGGATCGTTATTTGATTGAGGATCTTGGGATCAGTATGAATTAGGGCTGGGCGATATATCGAGATTTTAATATATATCGTATATTTTCAAACGCGATATGGTACGAGACAATATCGTTTATATCGATTTAAAAAAAAATATATATATATTTTTTTATGATTTTGATATAGCTTATTTTGTGACAAATTGACTTGAATGTTTTATTTGAGATTTTCACAAATTCTTTGTTATTTGCAACTTTCAACCTCAGTGGAAAAGTCTGCCTGTTACTGTCTACATTGTATTAATTGCACAGTGTATTTGAATTTAATTGTTATGCAGGAAAGGGATATTTGTTTTATTTTGTCAAGAAGCATTTTTATTCTCTATATGCAGGCAGTTTATTTTTATTTAATTTGTTTTATACATTTTGATATTGTGTGTGACATTTGGCACGAGGCTTTGTATTAAAACTGACTGTTTTTTTAAGGGTTTGCCTCAGAAAAAAATGAAGTCAACAGAGATGCTATGCTACTGTATAATGCTTTGGGGGAAACCCAAATTATGGCACAGAAGAAATATCGATATATATCGAGTATCGCCATTCAGCTAGAAAATATCGAGATATGACTTTGGGTCCATATCAGCCAGCCATAGTATGAATCAATACCATATGTCCATTGAACACAATCACTTCCATTGATATTAAATCGTGGCAAGTAACTAAAATATGATTTCATACTTTTATTTTTGGGTTGAACTTAGCGGTTAAATGCAAAATGATGCATTCTTTTGATAAAACAGACTACAACAGGCTGCCTGATGCCATTATTACATGTCCTGATGTCTATTGGGTATTTTCAGTTTGCGTCAATATTTGTGACTCATTCATCAATAAATGTGTGTATCGATCATTTCACCCCTGCTTGTTACAATGCGTCTGACTGATCTTGAGGTTTGGCTCATTGAGTTCACGTTTTCCAAATTTCATGTTCACATGTAGTTTTTTACAAACTAGTAAGAAACAGAAGATATGAACAAACATTTATTATGGCAGTATAAATTACCTGCCGACATTAAATTCATGTATGTTGGACTTAAAAGTTTATAGGTTTATCATCCAGCGGCCGATAAACCTTCCAATTGTAGTTTGTGGACGTTTCTCACGTCTCTGGGTGTTTTATTTTGTCCTAATCTTCTATAATATTGGCTGTTTTTGCACCTGTTTTTGTTCCATTTCTGTCTGATATTGGTGATTATCCTTCTCTTTGCAGACATTCTGTCTTAGTTTAGTTGTTTTCTGACTGATTTTGATCAATCAGTCAAGTCTCTTTTCAAACATTTTGTATCCAACATTCATAGTTTCTCTTTTCTTGTCTTTCATGATTTTGTCATCATGATTTTGGGTCTTATCCTAAATGTATTTGTGTATCTGCTTGATTTCTCACATTTTACCTCTTCTTATAGTTTTGTGTGTATTTGTTGAAAGGATTTTAATGAATCTTACATCCCCGTGTACGTGCATGCATGGGTTTATTTTCCCGTGAAGAGACCACATGCTTAGTTATCTCGTCTCTCTCTGACATCATCACGAGTGTAATTAGCCGAGAGGGTTCTTGACCAGACTGAACTGCACTTAATCAAACGTTCAAGACCCACTTTAGTTTTCTAACTTTCATCCTGTTGGAACTTCAATTAGACAGAATCCAGACGGCAGATTAGAAAATGGATTAAAGACTGAACGAGAAGAAGTTTAACTTGAGATTACAGGTCAGTCTCTTTGAGGAAACAAGGTTTGGGTTCTTCTTTCTTCTCACATTATTTCCCATCGACTCCTCTGAGGCTTTCAACTTTGTTAAATTAACCGTCCTGCAACTTTAAATACTCAGAGCATAAAATGTGCATTTAACCACAGCTGAAAATAGTCAACACCCAATAAACTATATAAATTTTTTAGATGCATTTAGAGCATATTTACAAAATATTTGACTCATTCTAAATACAGATGGGACCAAAGATATTTGGAAAATAGCAAAAAAAAATGTTTTACTTTGTCTGCATATATATATATATATATATATATATATATATATATATATATATATATATATATATATATATATATATATATATATATATGTATTTAAACACATTTTTTTTATGTTATAAAAATATGTAATTTAATGTGAAACAGTGCTGTTTTATCCACATATGTTTTTTTTTATTTAACACATTTGGATAACATGTTATATGTTAGAGTAAACCAGCTATAATTTAATTCTATGTTTTTATTTTGCTTTGCAAAACTTTTTTGATATTTACTTGATACATTATGGTTTTTATTAATCAAACAACAAAAAAATAATCGTTACAATTATGGTCCAATTACTCGTTACATTAGTCGACTAATTGAAAAATAATAAAATAAGTAGTCGACTAATAATTAAAAAAAAAACCCGATTAATCGTTTTGAAATAATCGTTTACCCCGGCACTAATGTGCACGTCTTTTCCTTTTAGTCCAGGACCTGGACCTGGTCCAGGGTTCATTTTTATGTGGTTTTTAATCATTTTTATGTGGTTTTTAATCATTTTTGTCTTTAAGACACCAACTCAGTGGATTTGAAATGAAATGATAAAAATGTTAATAAAGCGAGTTTCAGCTTTAATTTAAGAAGTTTCACAAAATTATGGCATTTCCTGTCTAAAAGCAAACTACCTTCAGTTTTCAGATGCTCAAAAGCATTTGGACAGTTGGAAGAAGTTAATTGCTCAGGTGCGATCCACTCCCTCTTTAATACGAGACAAATGAAGCGGATAAAAGGCCTGGAGTTGATAATCGGGTATTGATTTGACATTTGGCAGCTGTTTGTGCAACGAGCTATCAACGTGAGTGAAGTGATTTCATTGTTAAGACTCAAAATAAAAGAGACAAACAAAAACTTTAGCTGTGGCCAAATCCACTGTTCGGTATGATTCTCAAAAAGAAAGAAGAGCGCCGTTGAAAAGCAAAAGACCTGGATGACCAACGGCAACCCTTCACGGCATGAACAGACCAGAGAGTTCACACTTCAGATCAGACCTGGCTAGTGTCAAACACCGTGGAGGCGGTATTATGGTATGGGCAGGCTCACACTTTGATTTGAATTCATTCCAAACACCCTGTGGAGGTGTATAAAAGCTAAATCATGAATTCTCCCGTTGTCCAAACACACCTGGACCTACCTGTGTGCAGCTTCATGAAGGTTTGCACATGATCGTCTACTCATGACAGCAGGGGGGGGGGGGCAGCGTACTTAGCAGCAAACGTTTGCCTGATGTCGACTTTTGGACGTTTCGAGAGGGAATTGAATAATTATAGAGGATTTAAATTAAACTTGTGTCGGCTTCCACCGTCCCTGTAAGGGGATCGTTAAAGCGGCGGGAAGTGTGATTACCTGACTGCACTCGGCAGTGACTCACAGCTTCAAATAATATCTCTCATTCAAAAGAGATTGCTGGTTTTTTATATTATTATTATTTTATATCTTCTTTTTTGTTTTCTTTTATTAATATTTTTGCGACTGAACAAATATATCATCACAAAATTATAAACATACATGATGTTCACTCTCCTCTTTTAAATGAAAACATATACAAGAGAACACATCGCACATAAGAATAAAAAGAAACATTAGATGTGCCTTACATCTAATGTACATTTGACCCTTAATTTGACCAATCTATCACTTCTATTACATCAGGTGCCCCATAATTAATCAGACATCCCCTCTATTAATGTCAAAAACGAGCCCCAAACTTGGTTGAAGATCCTCTCTCCCCATTACTCTGTAAGTGACCTATTCAGTTATTTTAAATCTTCTATCAGATAGAAGATATAAAATAACAGCTATACAGCAGTGTGTGAAGTTGACACAGCAATAACTGTTCCTTGCAGCTATGCATACAGCCTATTTAGATGTTTTTTATTATCAAGTACATTACATTTTTTACTTCACACTTAAATACAGTACAGTTTTATCAAATCTTTAGGGTTGTTTTTTTTTTTTTTTTTTTTTTTTTTTACATTTATTTAAGTACAATGTTTATTTAACTTTTATCTGTAATGCATTTTAATTGAATCATTATTTAAGTACAGTTTTTTATTTTCCTATATTTAAATGTAGTGTTACTGTTCAAACTGTAAAATGTTACAGTGTGTAGCAACTCATAATGTAATAACGGCTCATAATGTAATAACTTAAATGTAATAATCGGCTCATAATGTAATAAAATCATGAGCGCATAACGTAGTAACGGCTTTGCGCATAATGTAATAATGTAATAACTTATTACATTATGAGCCTTACTGGCGCCGCTCATAATGTAATAATGGCTCATATTGTGAGAAAACAGCTGCTTTATCATAATTTTTACCTCTTAAAGGTGCAAATAAAGCAAACAGTATGGGTTTCAGCGCATTAGTAAACTAAATTAGTGAAACCAAGTATTATTTAATAGTAATTGCATTCTCACATTTTATTATGTAAGATGTATAAAGTTGAGCCACTAGGTGGGACCCATGTTAGTTATTTTGGGCCTTTGCGAATGCCATGCTAACTTCCACTGTCTGATTGTTGCAGGTAAGCAGCAGTGCTATTTGTGAACTCCAAAGTTCAATTAATATCTTTGTTAAACCAAGCCATCCACCTTATGTTTTAGCTGGCAGCTGAAGTCTCATGTACTTTGTACAAGCCCTGTGGAGAAAAAAAGAAAAGTAGCTAATCTACCACAGTCCCCAGTAAACCACGCTACTGTATTTTAGTGTTGGTCATTATGGTGGTACTTGGTGAGCCAAGTATTTTCTCAGGTGGTACTTGGTGTAAAAAGTTTGAGAACCACTGTTCTATCTAAATATAAATGTATTGTATCCTTACCAACAACCCAGAGAAGACATGTTTGCAGGATGCTGTTTGTAGAAGCTTTTAAGCTGCGGACGATGGACTGATTCTTCATTAGTGCGCTCGGAGACGCTGATGGGGTGACGAGGCGCGAGCTCGGATAATTGCACCGCACAGACGTGAAAAGAGAGACGGTGTGAAGCAGCAGAAGCTTTGTTCTCATCCAGGACACCTGACGAACCCTGGTCTCAGTGCCGCTGCCTCGACAAGCTTTAAAACTGTGACAAATCCTAACTGAATTGTGGCTGGAGGACGTAACAGTTGCAAAGTACAAAGGCAAAGTGATTATCCCGCTCCCTTTTTATCCCCAGTTCTTCCATTTACTCATTTAACTGAACGCGCTGTAATAATACACTCGATCATGCACTTCTCTTTCTTGATTAGTCTCGATTTCTCTTATCTCGCCGTTATTAAGACTCGGTTCCTCAGTTCAGTTTTATCTCTGGCTCATCTGCTCGTCCGTGTGCTTATCAGTGGTTTGACTTCCAGTCTTATTTTGAAAGTGTTATTTATTGTGTGTTGTTTTGTGTTCTGATTTGTCCACACCTGTGTCTCACTAGCCTCCACATATTATCCTGATTATTTTGGGGATTTCCTGATTTGTGCAGTGTTTTTGCTTCATTATTGAAAGGACTCGTGTTTGCTTCTCTGTCTCTTGCATTTGTCCTCGTCTTCTACTAAATAGTAGATTTAATAACAAGCAAGATGACCACTAATTACAGTAAGGCTTACAGAAATAATAACCTGTGATGTCATCAGTCACATGATGTGGCTGTTATTGTTGAGGGGAATAAAGCACCAGGATGTCATGGACAGACTGACTGTGAAACATGAATACAGTAAAGGACAAGAGCTGACCAGACAAACCTGATATATACAGTAATAGCACTTTTGACCTGGAGTCATGTCCGTCACCACTACAAGAGGCGCAAAACCTGAATATCGCAAAGAAAAAGCTGCAATGGTAACAGTCAAATATGGAGAAAATCTTTTTAAGCTTTCCGGAGGTGGTTGTTCAGATGTGGTGATGGTGGGATGGAGACACCGTTGAATGGAAGCAACTCAGTTCCTTCGTCGCAAATTACAGACTTGTTGCCTTTGTTTTCTAAAAATGGTGTTAATGTGGAGATTAAAGATCGTTGGTCGTCTTTTTTCTGCTGAAGGAGCTTCCAGAGCTCCTACAATTCCATGCAAGGCGTGTCTTTGACGTTTTCATGACCCGTTACAGTTACAGCCTCCAAGGCTCTACCTTGCTTTTATTTATTTTTCATCCCAATAAAGGACTTACCCGGCTGTCTATCGAAGCCTTTTTAGCTCATGTATGTTTGGTCGAATCGAGGGGGCGGAGCTTCCACACCACAGTTCTTTGTCAGCGGTACCGGTCGCTGTGTTCACGCCAAGATGAACCATCTTCAAGAGTTCCTTTGGGCCGACCTTAGAAGGGCCAGACTGAAAACACCAGTACCGCTTACGCTTGTGCGGTCGCTAGGGCTGAACGATTTTTGAAAATAATCTAATTGCGATTTTTTTCCTCAATATTGCGATTTAATATGCGATTATTTTTTCAAGGTCCTGTTTTTTTGTATTTTTCAACTACACAAGCAATAAATCAGTCTGTTTTATAATAAAAATGTCAGATTTATTTAAAGCACAGATTACAACAATAAAGGAAACAAATCTGTGGCTTTACCTCTTTAACACGTCTACACACGAGTGTTATGGGTCGTTTTCTCTGAACCCAATCACACGACACCAAACCGGGTTAAACTTTAGCCAAAACGAGGCGTAGTTTAATAGAAAAACACAGAAAGACCCCCACAGGGAACAAAAAAAAACATCCTCACAGGAAACTCAGAACTTCTTCACAAATAAATAAATAAAAATCGCAGGGAGAAAAAACACACCAGCAAACTAACAAACAAACCAACAAAGCTCACAGCTCTACGCCGGGGGCTACGCCGTACCCTACGGCGTAGCCGCTCTGCTCACTCGCACATTACGTGACCAGATCAAGTGACTGGTCAAATCGCAGCCTTTGCGGTTAGAAAATCTCATTTTATCACGCGATATTATCGCAAATGCAATTAATCGTTCAGCCCTAGCGGTCGCCATGTTTTACCGGCGTTTATGTGCAGATGTTACATCGTAGACCAACTGCTAAAGTCTTTGATAAAGCCGTATCACCAGGAAAACTTCCAGAAGTGACACAGGAGCGGGTTCTTGGCGGGTCTAGGATCCGAGCCGTCAGGCGACTGTAACGTCCCCTTGAGCAGAGCTGCAGCTCCAGGAACATGACTCCTGCTCGTGCTGATCTGCTTCAGTGCAGATGTGACAAACACCACCTTCACCTGTAACTGACCACCCACTGAATGTGAACGGGCTCTTTAACAGACACGCCTGTCAGATTATGTTACCCATAATCCCCCTCCAATGGAACACAGAGCTTCCCACCGCATCAGGTTTTCAGAGATGCAGCGGAGCCTGATAAAGATGGCCTACGTGTGTGTTCATCTCGTTCAGTTTTTAATATAAACCAGCTTCTTGGAGCCTCTGCATTTTATCCTCCTTTCTGCAAACTACCACTTTAGTCTTCGTGTATTTAATAAAGAGAGACAAGTTGAGTTAGGCGGCTTGCTTGATCTGTTTCTGGCAGACTGATGCAAGCGTGCGTCAGTTCTTCAGCAGCTCCCGCTGATCCGCTGGTGGTCGGAGACAGAGTTACGATCAATATTCTTTACAAATGTTAAGACTGATAGGAGTGATAGGAGTGATAGGAGTGGTTGGCATGATGAGGCCCAGCTCAGACGGTGCTGAATGCTTATTAAACCCGCTAGGGCTGCAATGATTCCTCCAGTACCTTCAGTACCTCGATTACAAAAAATGATCGAGGAAGTTCCTCCGCCTCGAAGCCTCGTTTAAATAAAAAAATAATTTAAACTTCACGTTTCACGCAGGTTCTTTTTAATGTGACAACGTGCTAACATGCATCCCTAATAGCGGAAGAAGACGGCGTTGCGCTTTTCGTAACGTGTGTGAACAGTTTAGCTGCACAGACGACGCAACGGGACTAACAACAGAAAACGAAAAGCGAAAGTAGTAAGAGGAAGAGAAAGAAGATACCGAAGCTGTGGAATCTTTTTAAATTAAAAAATAAGTTCCCGGTCCACTTTGTGTAAGACTCTTGTTCCGAGTCCCGGTCCACAGCCAAGCATTTCTGTTTAAAACGTGTTGATTCACAATTTAAAAGGAGTGTTTAAGACTATTTTTTATTTTTGATACTTAGAAAAAATGTTTTTTTTATGTCTCAGGAAATGTTAAGTTTAAAATAATTGTATTTATTTTTATTACAAAATTTAACGAACAGTTTACAAGTTTGCATAATATGTAAATAAATGTCAATTATTCTCATAAAAGAAATTGGTTGTTCTTAATCAATTAATCTGTCTTGTTTTCTATTGTATATTTATAAATGGGCTTTAATAAAGCAAAAGTAAGTTTTATCTGATTAATCGATTTAATTGATGGAATATTTCATAGAATAATCGATCACCAAAATATTTGATAACTGCAGCCCTAAAACCCGGTGGTGTCCACTACGGTGAGCACTATGGATGGGCAGTATGGACTAAAAAATGTATCACAATCATTTCTGGCATTTATCCCGATAACGATAAAAATGACGATAAAAAAATACCAATTCAACTCCACCTTTGTAACTGTAAATCTATCACCACATTCAGTCTTTGGAGCCCCCAAAACACTGCTCTAAAAGATACTAAATGCTACTAAACTACACCAATTAAATTGAATTGATAAAAACCAATTAAATGAGTTACACCTGTACTGCAAAACTGGAATGACTCCTCGCTCTCAGATCCGCCGTCATCAACGGGAATTTATCTTTTCTTTTTCTTTCTTTCTTTCTTTCTTTCTTTCTTTCTTTCTTTCTTTCTTTCTTTCTTTCTTTCTTTCTTTCTTTCTTTCTTTCTTTCTTTCTTTCTTTCTTTCTTTCTTTCTTTCTTTCTTTCTTTCTTTCTTTCTTTCTTTCTTTCTTTCTTTCTTGCTCATTTCCTTCCTTCCTTCCTTCCTTCCTTCCTTCCTTCCTTCCTTCCTTCCTTCCTTCCTTCCTTCCTTCCTTCCTTCCTTCCTTCCTTCCTTCCTTCCTTCCTTCCTTCCTTCCTTCCTGCACACGTACGTTGTGCGTGGATTTAACACAGAACCATAAATCAGCTTTACACAAAAACGTCACCAACGGGAATTTATCGTTTTTACCGCGAGATGACAAATTCTTACCGTGGGGAATTTTTTTGACGGTATATCGTGAACAGTAAAATATCGCCCATTCCTAGTGAGCACCCAGTCAAGAAACGGCACATAAACCCTCTGAGCTGCTGCGTCTGTGCTGGTGTGTCACCCCGGCTGGACGGCTGGTCCCGCCTGCAGCAGAAGCTGCAGCTTTGCCACTCATCCATATTACCCTCATGCGTAATGGGCAGTAACGGCAACACAAGAGCGCTGGCTTTACCCCCGAACGTTGGATCAGTGTTTGCTTGTATAGGCCACTCTTGACACCCTCCATTTAAATGTTCTGAAGTGGTGATGAACGCGGAGATGAAGGTTTGCTGCTCGGTTTGCTGACTGGCTGATCCGCCGTTGGGCATATTTCTGCCTGCTGCTGTTAGAGAGATTTGTGAGTTTTTTGTAAAAGGTGGGTCATTCCTCGATGACTCGATGTTTTAGGTCCCGCAGCAGAACTTCAAATCAGCTTCTGCAACACTTTAATCAGTTATTTGTCCATCCAACTTATAACTTATAATTGATCTCAAATTTTGATTAGTTTAACCGTTGACAGTTTTTGAATTGGTTTTAAATGAGCTTTGGTCCAGAGACGATAACGGTGTTTCTGCAACGTGTTCATATACGGCTTATAGCTTTAACATAATAAATCGCAGACTTGGTTTGGAAACCACGTGTAGAATATGTTAAATGCAGGTTATCCAAATCCATTCCTGTTCTTTATATAACAAAGTATTTACCGAATAAAACCTGCCTTGGTATTTTGTACTGTTCACTTGTAATGCCTCACATGTCACATCATCATACTGCAATATGGGGAAAGCTAATGTAGATATAACTAAACTTAACTAACTAAACTTGTGATTTACATATTTTCTTTGGACTTCTGATTTTCTGGGTTGTTTTGTTCTGTTTTCTTGGTTTTTACAGGACAGGTAGTAATAAGCTATGAGCTTCAGACTAGTCCCTTTTTGACACATCTGTGTTAAATCATTTTGTTTTGCATCTGGTTTTTTAATTCGTAACCAAAATAAATGATTCCCTCCATCAATGGAGCAAAGAGCTCTGTTCTTGGGCAGTTTTTTTAGTGGCGACTCCTGAGCCCCTACTGGTATTTCCATCACAAAATCCTAATTATTTTAAAGCCTGATGCCGCAAAGATCACAGTCATCCAGTTTTGACTTTTCGGCCCTTTCCCATGAGATTTCTCCAGATTCTTGCAATCAATGGATTAATACGTACTATAGATGATGAGATGTTCAGTTTTGCAGCAACAAATATCCTCCTGAAATACTAAATTAGTGACCCTGTACCCATATTTACCTCTTAAAGATTCTCCTTTTATACCCAAATATGACCGGTGTCACATTCTTTTCTGGCCTTTTTCTCAACATTTTAGACGACAACATCCCTGAAAAAATCAGATTCCTTAAAGTTACTGTTGCAGTTTAAATATTCTCGCTAATTATCTGTCTAATAATATGTATCAGTAATGTAACATTAAGATTATGTAACATGTTTATTGCTCTGCAGGTTGGATTTACGTGAATTCTCCGTTCCTGTGAAACAAACGGATTAAAACGTGACGCATGAAATTCAAAGAAGGTAGCGAGAAGATCTGCGGTGAGACGGCAGGTCTGCCTCCTCACCGGGGGTAACATGTATTGAATTATATTCTCGTTTCGGTGACTTGTGCAGGCAGATTAGTGCGTTCCTACTCTGAGAACGCTGCAGGCGGACGAGCTGCAGCTCCGTCAGAGCATCTGTCCCCGGATGGTTTGTGCCAGGCTGTCGCCGCTCCTTACGAGTGACTCACGCTTACGAGTCGGGGCCGAGACGACAAACCGCTTTCTGACACACAGATGTGAACGTGTTTGTGTGTGTGACATATATGGCGTGATTTCTTAGCTTCATCTTTACCTTAAACGTCAGAGGGAAGGTCTTTTCTGAATTTCCTCGTGAAAGACTGAAGGCTGAGGAGCCACCCGAGGGCCCTACTTGTCCTTTGTTGTAACAAATCAGCTGATGCGTGTGTAGGTGTATTGATTACACTCACGTGTTTCAAACATGAATTTATTTTATTTCAAATTGTTTTTATTGAAATTTTCAATAGAAAGGGAAAAAACAAAAGCAAAATAACAGCAAAAAGCAGACAAAATATGAGTATGATTGCATGAGTACCATGCACAAATGAGTTATCTCGTACACCTTACCTACATTCTTGCATTTCTCATATCAATCGTGTATCAAATAACACATTCAACAAGAAAGACAAAGG
The DNA here is from genome assembly GCF_033807715.1 of Cololabis saira. NCBI lineage: Eukaryota > Metazoa > Chordata > Actinopteri > Beloniformes > Belonidae > Cololabis > Cololabis saira. The sequence goes on along the minus strand of NC_084587.1, from coordinate 10,539,393 downwards.
AGGGAGTGGTAGGGCAGAGATGTGGAGAACTACAGATCCAATGTGTTCGAATCAAATGTCTTCTCAAAATAGTCTAAGAAGGGGTGCCAAGTTTTCTGGAACGTTTTAACCGAACCCTGGACTGTGCATCTGATTTTTTTTTTTTTTTCTAGTTTGAGGGCTGACATTACCTCACGAATCCAGCATGAGTGGATTAGGGCGCACTTGCAATGTATTACATTTTTGAGTTTAGGATATTGTAGGAGGCTAGTTTAAAGGAGATTGAGGCAGGATTGAGGCAGGATTTATGAAAAAAATTCGTATACGTTTTAAGTTTTCTAGTAATAATGTCAGATGAAGCGTTCCAAACCAAAATGAATGAGCCCTCTAGTGTATCTCTCCGTTGCCTTGAACAGGCTGTGTGCTGCAAAATGTGCTGCAATGATGACCAGAATTTCCCGCGCTGTCCTGCGGATGTGACGTCAAATGACGCTGCATGTGCGTTCTCCCCGTTCTCCCGTGCCGGCTTCGCTGTTGGCTGCAGTACCCCCGACGGCCGTCGTGGTGAATGGTGGCGCTAGTGAGTCTAATTTCTTAAAAGGCGCCTCAAACTCCTTTAATTATGCCTTGATCTTTGTTTATTAATTGTATGTGTTGTATTTATTTATTTTTTTGTTATTATTTTGTTCTTTCTTTTCTTATTTTATTTTAATTTTTATATTTTCTATGGCATATGATATGATATTGTGAGGAACACATTATTTTGCTGTTGTTCTTTATTTCTGGAAGAGACTGTTAAATTGTTTTGCTTTTTTTATATTTTGGCGCTTTTAATTTGATGGTAATTTGTTGTTGTTCGAGATAAAGCCGACAATAAAACAATAAAATAAAATGTTGAGAATGCTATCAAGTTTGAATTATATTTGAATAGCCCCCTGTTGCTAGGCACAACCCAAAATGTTGCAATAACGGGATCTGTATTGATCTTTTTTTTTTTTTTTACAAATATAAGAGAATGTGCTGAAAATCTCCCACCAGAATGTGCATCATTTTGGGCATGTCCAAAACATATGACCCAAAGGAGGAGCCTGATGACACCGGACGCAGTTAGGATCCGAGCCCCGGTATATCCGGGCTAATCTGGCTCTACAGAGGTGTAGGCTGATACACGGATTCAGGATCATCGTATTCCTTCCATGGTCCAATCGTCCAGGACTTTGTGGATTGGTGCGAGCAGTCCTTCCTTCAAATAAATATCTCAAAAACAAAGAATATGCATGTGGACTTCAGGAGACTCACCAATGACAAGGAACAAATCAGCATAAAAGGTGGAATGTGTGGACAAGTATAAATACCTTGGGACCATTATAGACGAATCCGGCGAAACCCGGAAGTCGAGCGGGCCGCCATTACTGCGGTGGCGGCTCCGCTCCTCCGCTCCAGCCCATAGACATATATACGTATGGATCTATTACTCCGCTCCCTGCCAGGCTCTCTTAATGTATTTGTATCATTGGAAAACTCCTGTCCCGTCACGTGCATTTGTTTTGATAGTGAATGAAGACGGGAGGGACTTTAAAAACTACTTTTCTGTTTCACCAAGTGAACAGACGGAACGCAAAAAAAGATGTTAAACTGCTGGAAAGGAACTGGAATTTACCTGGATACCTTAAAAAAGGAAGCCAGGGAGCGGTATATGGAGAAAATAATGATTATTAATGGTTTGGGTTCATATGAAATCACTACTAAAGAGTGAAGCTCCGATGAGGATTTACTGCCGCAGTTCTGCAACATCCACGTCTTACTACCTTAGTGTTTGGCAGCTGCTTTGGTAAATGTTTGGTCATTTTGGTAAAATGACTCGCCATGTGTTTCAATAAATTAGTATAATAGTACAACATACAGTACATCTTTTTTATTACTCTTACTTCTCTTTTCTTTTTTTTTTATGCTGAAGAGGCGTGAGCAATATTTTTCTTTTCCTCGTGAGATTATTTTTTTCTTCTGCAGCTACAAATAGAGTTAATATTTTTTCCTCAACAAACTAGTTTTATCTGAAGATTGGGGTTATGTATGTATTCTGTATCATCCGGAGCTGAGATAGTTCTGCCCTTCAATTAGAGACCTGTAATTGCGTTTTTTTTCGTCATTGGACGCCAGGCGATCAATAAAATATTCTTGGATACCTAAAATTAAACAAAACATAAACAGGTAATATTTAATTGTGCAGACATGCCTCGTAAGGAGAGGAGGTGGAGAGAGCTATATTACAGTGTTTAATCATACACTCCCTTATCTCCCTATTCCTCTATTCTTTCCTGCTTATCGCTCAAACAAATCATTATTTATAAATTAACATCAGCATTAATTTAAGATACCTTCATTATTTATGGAAGGCCACTGTCTAACATCATCAATCCAGCTATAATGATGCTGTAGCGTCAGGTTACAATAACAGCGCTGCGGTGGCAGATTGACACCTGCCACCGCAGCGATGGCGCCGCCGCAAGATGGCGGCGCACACAAACCGGTCGCCGGATTCGTCTATAGACAGCAAACTGTCTTTTGTGGAAAACCGTCTATAAAAAGGCAAAGCAACGTCTACACTGCTTAAGGAAGCTGTCGTCTTTTCACATTGATAAAAGCTGCTCACCATGTTCTATAGATGTTTTATTGAATCTATAATCTCTTTTAGCTTAGTGTCCTGGTTAGGCAACTTACCCCTAAAAAATTAAAACTTGCTTAATCAGATTGTGAGGTGTAGCAGTAGCAGTAAGCTCAACTTCTCTCCTCTTTAATGGGCAGATACAGAGACTAGCTCAGTCCATCTCAGATGATACATTTCATCCTCTACACGGCCAATTCCAGTATTTCCCTTCTGGCCATAGGTTTAAAATGATTTTGTGCAAAACTAAAAGGTATAAATCTAGTTTTGTCCCTTCAACTAATAATGCCCTAAATAGGACATGATTTCCCATTCTCCATCTAGGTCTAGTTATTATGGTCATGCCAAGTAGTGGCATGTCCATATTGCAATCGTCCAGAATGGCCCAAAGAGCAATGTTGCTAGCGTTTTGCTAACAAGCTAAAGTCGCAAAGGTCCCACTGTACACCAGCGGGTGTACAGCATGACCCCGCTCTGATGAGGAAAAAAAAAAAAACACGGCCGGAAAAACCTGAAAAATGAAGGCGATATATTAGTATACAGAAAAGGTTTCCCTTTTACTTCTTATTATTCCGCACTCTTTTTTCGTCCGTTAATACGGCTCGAATCGCAATGTGCACCCATGCATGGCATACATCGTTGGATGCGTCTCCATCGTTCCTCGATGGGCATTACTTTTCTCAGTCAAAGGTGTTACCATGGCAACGCTAGATGCCAAAAAGCAAAAAAAAAGGCGAAAATTCGGACGCTTATTGCTCGGCCGAACTTTATCGTAGAGACATCGTTCAAACTTTCAAACACCCGGCCCGATTGGCACAAACGGACCATACAACCTCATTATGCAAATTATTACAGTTTTTGTGATATTTACTTTTCTTTTTTTTTATTTCCATTTCACTTTGGACACTTGTTGCTAGGCAACAGGTTATCGTAGGGACATGATTCAAATGTTTCAAAACTCGCCTCGCTGTGGACTACAACATATTCAAATTTCATGAAGCTGTGATTTTAGGACATTTTATGTCAAAATCCAGGCCAAATGGCCCCATTCATTCGGATGGGTTTTTTTACCATGGTGAAACAAAAACCTATCCATTAATGTAGCCTGAACCAGAACGTGCACCCATGCATGGCATACATCGTTAGATGCGTCTCCATCGTGCCTTGATGGGCATGACTTTTCTCAGTGAAAAGCGTTACCGTGGGGACGCTAGACGCCAAAAAGCGCGCCCCATTAATAACTATGGGGAGCAAAAGAATGAATGCAATACAACCGTAAACACCTCAAACTGACATAGAACCCCCCTAAACACAACCACTACAGCCCCAAACCAAAGCAGCAAGAGGGGACGAATGGGCAGTAGGGCATGCCCATATCAAAATTTGCTGAAATTTGCTAGTTGATTTATTTATTGTAAGCTTATTTAATCTGGAGCATTTGTTTTGTTAGTCCGTCAATGTTTTGTTTTGTTATTCTCCTGTTTGTCTTGTGTGACTGTCACTGTACTGTATGGTGTTGTTGTAAGTTTCTACTTTTTACCTGCAAACAAATCTACCTTCGGGTATCAATAAAGTTACCTTACCTTACCTTAGCTTACCTTACCTTACCTTCCACTGTTTTCAAAAGCCGGTAAATGGACGAGTTTGGATTTTTTGTTAGCCATTTCAGTGGAGATTAAAGCGTCACTTTGAGCAAAAATTGTTAGAATATGCTCGTTGAAGGCGATGTAGTACCATTGTTGAGATACACCAAAGTGTTATGTATAACATAATATTTTAATCTCTTATTTGTTGAAACGAGAGATCCATTCAGCCAGAAAAGATTTAACTGCAGCTGAGTGGTTGCAGTCTGGACTTGTGCATCTGCAGATGTTTATTTAGTTTAAAGCGTTTCCAAAGTTGGGCGGACTTTGGTAGATTGGGTATTATCAGGTAATCGCACGTCCTGAACTGCATTAATTGGTACGACTTGCATCTTCTTCATCTTCTTGTCCATCATGGTTCTTTTGGTTTTTGTGGAGGCATATTTGAAGTGTTACTATGGAAACGGAGCACTGCTGCTATACAGCAGCACATATCCGGATGAGTCTTCCTCTGCTTTCTCGTCTGCTGTCACACTTCTTGCATGATTTTTTTTTTTTTTTTTTGGTAAGTTTCCCTCACTGGTCCTTTTATTATTACCCCCCACTCCCCCTTCTTCATCATGTCTGTTCTCATCTTTCCAATTTCAGCTGCTTTCCAACTGCTCACCTCCTTCACGCTCCCTCCCTCCTCCGTGCTTCTTACTGCTGTTTCTTCCTCCACCTCCATCTCTTTTGTGTATGTCTCTATTTATTCTTCCCTCTCCCCACTCCTCTCTCCGCTGCCTTCCTCCCACTCGCTCCCTCCTCCTTCACTCTTCTTCTCTTCTCCGCCGTCCTCATGGAAAATTCAGTTGGGTTTACAATTAGCGTGTGCACCTGCAATTAAGCCTGACAAACCGCCGCTAATTAGACCTTTCAGAGGATCGTGTTGCAGATGTGGTCCCCTCCACGCTGGTCTCTTTACTTGCCCTTTATCACGGCTTTTCTTTCTTTCTTTTTTTTTAATTATCTCAGTTTCCTTCCATCTTTCATCCATCACGTTCGTTCTTTTTGTTTTTATTTTTTATGCCTTAACGGATTAGCTCCAGAACACACAGGCTGCTTGATCATGTAAATAAAATATTAGCAACGCTCTCAGCCCTCGACGAGGGCTGACGAGGAAGAAGCTTTTTTGCTCTGCCTTTCATTTATCCCTCCATAAGTGCTACTTTATGCTTAATTTAGAATATGAGCATGAACATATACTCATTAAGGTTCCCCGTCTTAATCTCTGCAGGAAATATGCCCGGCGTTCTGCTCTCTGTTCACTTTTCACATCAGGCCACGACTAATTGTCTTGTTCGCTGGTTCTCACCTCCCTCCTTCTCTCTCATGTTCCTCCTCCATCATTTCCCCGTCGACGCTCTGCTCCACTGATCTCTGTTTGCCTGCAACAGGGAGCAGTAAATACTAGCAGTGATAGTAAATAATAGGTTAGCGGTTAAACTTCAAGGGTGTCAGCGGGTTGGAGCGAGCAGCTCCAGTCATGTGATAATTAAGAGCATCCCATGGGAATTACCGTTTTCTGATATATTTTGACAAGTAAACATTTAATCCTCTTTTGGACAGTGCCTACATGTAAAGGTGATTTGCCTTCGCAGAACAACGAGGAACCTTATCTTTTGCAGTCCCTTATGGAATACAAATATCAACAGATGTAGTTTTCTTCAGTAGGAGAAAATAAGAAACTAAAAAGCACACACTTATCTATAGAAGAAGCAGAAATAACTTCTTGTACAGGGATTTCAAAGTTGAATCTTCCAACTAGGGATGGGAATTCTAAGAAATTTACAGATTCCAGTTCCATCATCAATATCGCTTATCGATTTGGTTCCATTATCGATTCCCTTATCGATTCTCATCCAGTTATATACAGTACAAATGTAGTACAGATGACTTTAGTTGCATTAACACTTTAATTTCAAGTATGCACCAATATTTTGCACTCAATTTCATCGAAATGAAAGCATCCCTACTTCTACCTAGAGTCTCTTTTTCCAGAATAACATTTTAAGGGAATTTAAATTTCTCCGGCGCTCATAAACTTCAATCTATTCTCTCGTCTCCAGTGCTTGATGGATTTACTACTATCCTGTTAAAGTCAAGGTCCCTGAGACATCTTCAAGTTATCTTTCTCAATGTTATCTTTGTTAAAAATCCAACTGGACACCACAAGATAAGCCACACTTCTTCAATTGAAAATTAAACTGATATTGTGCTGATTAAAAACACATTTTAAAGCTGTTTTATGTAGCAATACCACTTGGTGCTACATAGCATTCCCGTCCAACGGGTGGCAATGGTCTCTTCCCAAACTGATTGACTTTGCACACAGTTGGTTAGTGCTACAAAAAATCAGAGCAACTAACAATGTGACGCAAACCAGTCACTGGGAGAGTGTGTTGTATAGAAGAGTAAATTAAAGTTTTGCTGTAGTCAGTCGGCAAAACAGCAAATACATCTCTTGTAAAGGAATAATTTAATTGTAGTCTACTGTTCAGATTTTAAACAAAAAAATGTCAGAATCTTTAACTGTTGATGCCAATGTTGATTCAAACGACTGCTTAACTGATTTGATTGGCTCCCTGTGACTCTTGAGCATAGTTAATGAGCTCAAACGGATGGTAACTAGACATACCTGCGAAGCAAATTTAAATCTAAATGGTACGTTTAGGCTCTGTCTTTATTTTCAGTGAAAATGCTGACTTAAAAAAAAAAAGTTACTCTGCTTAAAATACTTCTGCTGATAGTTACGTTACTTTAACAGCTGTTATGAAGAAGTAAAAGTGGTTTACTTGTGGGTGTTTCCTAACTGAGCTTTTCAAAGATCATCTAATGCTCAGGACGAGTCCAGACAAGAGAAAAAGGAAAGGTCAAGGACGTGGCATGTGAGAAAAATAAAGAGAAAGAGGACGAGGTTCACAATCTTTCTTCTCTCTTGATAAAACTGCGGAGTGTGAGATCACTGGGAAATAAAATAGATGAGCTTGTAGCTCTGACAACGAGATGGTGGGAGTATCAGGGATGCAGTATTGTGGTTTTTGTTAAGACAAGTAGGAGCGAGGAAGGGGGTTACAGTACCTGTTTACAGCAGGTGGTGTAATTCTGCACAGCTTGTTGTGAAGGAGCGTCTCTATACTCCAGATGTCGCGTTTCCATCCACGATGTCCACAGAGAGAGTTTAGTTGTGTCAGATGCTCCACGTGATGTCATCAGCTCAGTTGTTGCTAGGCTACACACACCCCAGTGGAGATCACAGATCTCTGTAAGGTAGAGCCCTACATGGTTCACCAATAACAGGAATCGGATAGAGCGGATATGGAGAGATAAACTGATTTTTAGCAACCTGGCATACATTACATGTTTTGCAATGGTGACGCACGTCACCTTTTAGACCTGGCCAGAAAAAATATCGCAAAATGCGATCGAAAGTCTTGTTAATCCCTAGATGACCAGAAAGTGGGTTATCATGCGCTAGCCTTAACACTTCGCTGCGATATGCTTGAGGGATAACAATTTGCTCCACCACCCCCCAACCATCATGGCCAGACAGCCGTGGAGGTGTCCACTTGCGTATGAGCACCCCATCCTTGAAGAAAAAACCTGACACGCCTTCCAACCCCTCTCCTGAAACCACACATTCAAAGAGAGGAGCTAGAGCTGTTTTTTTCATCCCGCTCCCGCCCACGCCCGCTGCATTTCTGACCATTACCGCCCGCACCCGCAACGTGTGTGTTCCGCTCCTGCCCGCTCCCGCAGTGTTTACATCCGCTCCCGCAAAACTCGCCTTTTGCGCACGCATCAATTATGTGATTGTGGTTATAGCAACGAGAGTAGGTTGTGAATGGCTCAAATAACACTAATAAATAACGTAAAATAAACAATATTAATGAATGAAACCAATTACTCTAATTTAACAAATGAATCTCTTAGCCATTACATTGCTGTGGAGGAAGAGAACGCTGCTGCCCGACTGCGGTCCCAATCCCGTGCGTCTCTCTTCCAAGATGCTCCACAGACACTAAATGCAGTTTCTCCAAATATCTGACGGGCCTTGCTTTGTCTTTGTTTTGTAAAGACCTTGTTTGAGGTTGTTTTCCACGTCATTGATTTCCATCTGGTCCCTAGACTACATCCTGATCCCGCAGTGTTTTTTTTTGTCTGCCCACTACTGCCAGCAGCAAAATTCAAACCGCCCGATCCCGCGAGATTTGCGTTGGGTCCCAATCCCAATGCACCCCTCTTCTGTAGGGTTCAACCGGGTACAAGTAGTTCTTACTTTGGTTTTTCTTTTTTTTTTACACATTTTTCCTCAGTAACCAACACAGCAGCAGTGTAAATTCCCAAACAAAGTATAAAAATATAGTTAAACTCCATTCAAGCTCTTTTACGCTTGAATAACGTACGAGTGCCAGTGACTGAAACCTTGGAGCTCCCTGAGGACGCCGAACAAGCCCAGACCATGACCTCCCCGCCGTCAGGCCTCACAGCTGGCCTGAGCTTTCTTACACTGACTACGTTTACATGCAGTCAAACTTCGGGTTAAGGTCAATAATCCGGTTACTGAAACATTCGGAATATTCCGTTTACATGGTAATTAATCATTCGGGATATCTGGATCAAACCAGCGACGCGCGGAGAACGTGATGGCGCAATTCCCGTCATTTCCGCTTCTTCTTCCTGTATCCAAATTCAAAACAAATGTTGCTTGGCGCAACTTTTAACTCACCTTCTTGTAAATCTGGCTATCCCGGTACTTTCTACCGTCTACAAATGCCAAAATGTTCATATCCTTCATTACATTTATGAAGTGATTAGTCTCCTCCTCACTCCAAAAGTGTGGTGTGGTCTTGCGTTTCTCCGTGTTTATAAGAACGTCCTAGACTCAAAAGACCAGGATTCCTTGTGAACAGAGCATGCGCAGAAAACCAATTCATGTTCCTTTTGATGGGGATATTCCGTTTGGTGTTTACACGACCGAATATTGGGGTTTTAAAAGGAGTAACACAGGGGTCAAATTCAGGTTTTTAAAAACCCGGAATATGAGCAAATTCGGGTTATTCAAAGGGATTATTGGTGTTTACATGGCCGTGCAAATTCGGATTATTGCCAATATTCGGGTTTTAAAAGGATTATTGACTGCATGGAAAGGCAGTCACTGAAACATCTTTTCTGTGGCAAAAACAGCTGGACCTTTGATTTAACCGGGGTGAGTTTGTGACTTGGAGTTGCAGATTTGGAGGTTAAAAGTCTAAAAAAAAAAGCAGTTGTGTGAAAGTGAGAGAGGCAGGGAGAAAAAAAACGCAGACAGACACTGAATGCTGATCCGTTGAAGCGTCTAACGGTCATTTAGCCTGGCATCGAGTGGATGATGCTGTGAAGCTGTCAGTCTGTCAAAACGGAGCAAGTGCCGGTCCGACTCCTCGAAAAACACACACACACACACACACACACACACACACACACACACACACACACACACACACACACACACACACACACACACACACACACACACACACACACACACACACACTCTATTGTTATTCCTCTATCTCTAATGTTTGCCACAGGGTTCCTCAGAGGAAGTCACCATAGAGTATAATGGATCTGGCAGAATGATGTTCTGTGTGAGAAGGTTTTCTCAGTGAGTGGTTTGATACCCGACTATCTAGGTCACGTATCTTCCTTCGCAATTAAAGGACCTGAATTAGCTTTGTTTTCAAACCTAGAACAGTACCGTCATTTTATTGTCATTATCCACAACATCAACAAAGACCAAGCACTTAAAACACTCTCTTAGTCATCGTTGAGTGTAACTTCTTTATGATCATATTTCATATTTGTGTTTTCATTGGAAAATATGAAGAAACGCTTCAAAATTATGCATTTGAGGATTTAACTGTTTATTTTAACTTAAACGGGAGGTGTAATCAAAACTATATATATTTGTTTTTGTGCTTGAAAGCATGCACTTCCAACTCAAAAACTTTTAGATAACTTTTAGATAAGAGCAGACTTAAGACCCACTGGTTCAGTAAAGCATACGCCAGCTATGATCTATGATTTGCCATTGATTTTTATGACTTTTTTACGTTTTAGTGATAATACTGCTGCTTTGTGTTGATTTTCTTGCCTTGAATACTGTAGCACTTTCAGATTCACTGAATGTAAAGTGCATTATAAATTAAATTCATTATTATTATTATTATTATTATTATTATTATTATTATTATTATTATTAACTCCATGTTACCGGTTTAAGTTGAACATATTCAGATTTACAGGGTACTGTGACATCATCGACCCAGATGGGCGGGTTTCTCATGAACAGGATTTGGACGACTTTAGAAGGAAATCACTGGTACCTCACTGCCGGGTCTGCAGGACGTGGATACTGAGCGTTATTAAGGACTCCACTTATACTTCACATTCTGTTTTTACACTGGATGACTGAGTGGTGGGCGTTTGACACATATTTTAATTTTATGCACGCTATAAAAAAGGAATCTGGAGTCTGAGGAAACAGAAATCTGAAGTGGATCGGTCAGATCTATACAAGAACTCAGACAGTCAGATATTTGGTTGAGCGCTCAGGAAACTGTGTCAACTTTCTGAAAAGGTTTGTTCCCCTTTCGGCTGGATTATCAAGCTCGATTCAGACGTGTGTTCTGACAATCAATAGTGATCCCACTATTAAAGGAGCATGAGGCTCCTTTTAAGAAATGAGACTATCTAGCGCCACCCTTCACCACGACGGCCGTCGTGGGTACTGCAGCCAACAGTGAAGCCGGCACGGGGGAACGGGGAGAACGTGCATGCAGCGTCATGTGACGTCACATCCGCAGGACAGCGCGGGAAATTCGGGACCGAATTGCAGCACATTTTGCAGCACACAGCCTGTTCAAGGCAACGGAGAGATACACTAGAGGGATCATTCTTTTTGGTTTGGAACGCTTCATCTGACATTATTACTAGAAAACTTAAAACGTATACGAATTTTTTTTCATAAATCCTGCCTCAATCCTGCCTCATGCTCCTTTAAACGGTGGTTTATGGTGTTGCTGTTTGTTGTTTTCAAATTGAATATTTCCTATAAATGTCAAACTACAGATAATGTTAATCTGTATTATCCAAACCAAGTTAAAAACAGCTTCAACTGAACAGGATAAATCAAGATCTGTTGGGAAGTATAAACCTGAAGGTTTAAATTTAAAAAAATGATCATTAATTTATTCAAGTAGTGGATTATGTCCACGAGTCCCATCCCGAATAAAAACAAATGCCAAGATGTTTGTTTTTATAAATTTATGACTTATAAGATTTGCGAGGCATACTCAAGCCAGCCGAGGACTTCTCTCCAGTGAATCCTGGGTTTGGCCCGAGGCCCCCCCTCCTTCGGGAGAGTTTATAAATATATAAATATTCAGGCTCATTAGAAGTAAGGAAAAGTCCGCTTTTATTTGTAGTTTTAATATTATTTCCTTTTTCCAATACACTGTACTGACATTTCACTCATTTCACTTTAACAGCTTTAGTTATTGATTTCTTGACATTTACATTAAGTCTATTTAAATGGAACATTTTGAAAAAATGTTTAATCGAGGAAAAATGTATATAAGCTTGGCTAAGATCCTCCCTCCAGTGCAGTCACTAAACCATCCTTTAAATAGTCCGTTTGACATACAAGAAAGACGAGCACGAATTATATTTGGAGAGTTATTACTTACCCTACCTTTAACGGCTCCACAAATAGTGGTGTTTTTCTTTCTTAATTAATAAGGGTTTATTTTCAATAAATGCTCAAGTGACCCTCTTTATCACTTAAGTTACAAGAAATGTTTTGCGTATCAGCTGTACTTCCCTCCTTATTTTGTTCCCCATTAATCAACTAATGACTGCTTTGATTAATGAGCTAATTAGGCCGCGCACAATAGTGGAATCAATATGAGGAATCAGTGTTTCTATTTTAGTTCTTTTTCAACATTTTCCACCTGATACATTTACGAAGATAGGATTTCACCTCTGTTCACCTCTGTACAGACTCATTACTCTGGCACATTAAAACCAACATGTTCTTTTGTATTGCACCAAATCACCACAACAAATTCTTTGTGTGTGTTAAAAAACTACTTGGCAATAAACTACTTTCTGATTCTGATCACAAATGTGTATTGGAGCATTTTCATTTCGCTATGTTGGCAAATTTTACTCACGCAGAGAATCTGAAAGATTTCCCATCACATTTAATCAGCCGCACTACAATAGTTTGTTCTTCTGTGGCGTCTGGTGCCGACCTGGTACGTCTCATTTTTGTTGCTCAGCCTCCACCTGCCACCGGGTCGTGGTTTCTGCTGACTCTGAGCGCCCCAGAAGCTGCGCTGCAGTCAGATCTTTAAAGTAGCCGTCAGGTGTTTCATCCAAAATCACTGAGTCTGAAAACGATTTACCGCCGGATATTTCCCCGACTCCCACTTCACCTGTGATCGAAGTGTTTGCTCCACCAGAGGAGTGACTCATACCTGTCAAGTTTTGGATTTAAAAATAAGGGAAATTATCCGCTGCTGTCCCACCAGCCCAACCGAGGTCCAGTATTATATTTTAAGACAGATTTACAAGAAATCTAAAATATCTATCTGTCAATCACTTACAGACTACAATTATGTGCTCTTTATGTACTTTTGTTGACAATGAAATGCTGTGGACATTGTAATTCCTATAATAGAGCCTAAATGAAAAAACAAAAAGTGAATTAAACCACATTTATTTATTTCAAAGATTTTCAGTTTATATAAAAATGTATTGTCTTCAAGTGAAACATTAACTTTTTATTTTAATTTGTCATTTTCACTCATGTTGGTCTCTGGCTCCCATTTTTAGAGATATTTACATGAAGTCTTTGCTTATTTGGCAGAAATATCTTCTCTCTCGTTACATCCATCCATCTCTGATTTGTTGTTGCGAGTTTGTTCCTGTTGTTGCCACTAACCTCTCAGAACTGCCACCCAGGCTACACCAGGGGGCAGTTCTGGCGAGGTTAGTGACAATTCAGTTTGTAGAGGCAGAATAATAGTTTTTAAAAATTATTATATTATAAAACTGGAAATTTACGGGAAAATACTAATACGGGAGGAGGGCGGGAAAGAGGGGTAAAATACGGTAGTTTCCCGGCCAAAACGGGAGACTTGACAGGTATGGGAGTGAATCAGCGTCTAGTTCAGGGGTCGGCAACCCAAAATGTTGAAAGAGCCATATTTGACCAAAAACACAAAAAACAAATATGTCTTGAGCCGCAAAAAATGAAGTCTTGTATAAGCCTTAGAATGAAGGCAACACATGCTGCATGTATCTATATTAGTTATAACTGGGGGAAGATTTTTTTTGATTATGCACATCGAGAAAAAAGCCGAAATGTCGAGAAAAGAGTCGAAAAGTCGAAAAACAAGTCGAAATGTTGAGGAAATAATCAAAATTTCGTGAAAAAAGTCGAAATATCGAGAAAAAAGTCGAAATGTTGAGAAAAAAGTCGAAAGGTTGAGAAAAAGTCGAAATGTCGAAAAAAAAGTCGAAATGTCGAGAAAAGAGTCGAAATGTCGAGAAAAAAGTCGAAATGTTGAGGAAATAATCAAAATTTCGTGAAAAAAGTCGAAATATCGAGAAAAAAGTCGAAATGTTGAGAAAAAAGTCGAAAGGTCGAGAAAAAGTCGAAATGTCGAAAAAAAAGTCGAAATGTCGAGAAAAGAGTCGAAATGTCGAGAAAAAAGTCGAAATGTTGAGGAAATAATCAAAATTTCGTGAAAAAAGTCGAAATATCGAGAAAAAAGTCGAAATGTTGAGAAAAAAGTCGAAAGGTCGAGAAAAAGTCGAAATGTCGAAAAAAAAGTCGAAATGTCGAGAAAAGAGTCGAAATGTCGAGAAAAAAGTCGAAATGTTGAGGAAATGATCAAAATTTTGTGAAAAAAGTCGAAATATCGAGAAAAAAGTCGAAATGTTGAGAAAAAAGTCCAAATTTCGAGAAAAAAGTAAAAATGTCGAGATTAAAAAGGAAAGAAAAAAGGAAAAGAAGAAGAAAAAAGAAAAAAAGGAAGAAAAGAAGAAAAACAGAGAAAAAGAAGAGGAAAAAAAAGAGAAAAGAAGAGAAAAAAAAGGAAAAAAGAAGAAAAATTTAAAAAAAGGTCAAACATTTTTGAAAAAGCTCCAAAGAGCCAGTAGGGCGGCGCTAAAGAGCCACATGCGGCTCTAGAGCCGCGGGTTGCCGACCCCCGGTCTAGGTGTTCAGATTCAAAGGTTCCAGGTGTGTTGCATTCACCGTCTCTCCGTCTCTTTTCTCCTTCTCTGCAGGGACGGCATTTATACTCCTCCACAATGCTTGTCAGCCTCCACCTTTCTCCCTCCAATCTTCAGGACAAGCGCTCGGTGCCCCCGCCCTCCTCTCACCGTTCTCCTCCGTCTCCACCTCCGTCCCAGTCGTCCCAGTATCCTCGTCCCCAGCCCCGGCCGACCCCGCCCTTCCTCCCCTTGTCCGTCTCTCTGCTCCTCCTGTCCGTGCTCCTCCTGCCCGTCTGCGAGTCCCGGAGGGGCGGAGGTCCCGGATCGGGGCCCGGGGGTTCGCCAGGGGGGCAGGGAGGCCAGAAGGGAGGCGGCAACCAGCGGGGCGTCGTCATCCCTCCCCAGTACTCCCCCGGCTCTCCGGCGCTTCCCCCCATCAGCCCTAAGCTGATCAGCTCCCTCAGCATCGCCGTCATCCTGGTGGGGAACTCCAGCGACGTGACCCTGGGGGCCGGACTGGAGAAGGAGGACTTCCTCCACATCCCCTATCCTCCCAAGGTCGAGGTGGTCACCATGAACGAGACCGACCCCAAGAGCATCATCAACCGGATCTGCGCGCAGATGACCAGGAACTCGCTGCAGGGCGTGGTGTTCGGGGACGACACGGATCAGGAGGCCATCGCCCAGATACTGGACTTCATCTCGGCTCAGACGCACATCCCCATCCTGGGGATCAGAGGAGGGTCGTCCATGGTCATGGCTGCCAAGGTAGGAGAAGCTCTTGTCCTACTTTCAGTGACAATCACATTCCTGGATGGAGTTCAAGATTAATCACCAACAAGAATCTGTTGAATCATGGCCGCTGCAACAGATTGAATTGAAAATCACTAATTTATTTCATATTAGGGATGTCCCGATACCATTTTTTTCACACCGAGTACGAGTATGAGTATTTTAATTTGTGTACTCGCCGATACCGAGTACCGATCCGATACTTCTATCACAAAAATAACTAGGCTAAAAATGCAATGAAAAATGCAATGAATTGGAAGACAGGTTTGATTTGCAACGGAAATTCGGCCAGCGGGGCTTTCCTCCGCGCTTTAGTCTCATCGCAGGTACATCAACTGCGCATGTGCGTGCTTCACCTGAAGCCGTCCGTGTGAAACAACATAAACAAGCAAATATAATTTAAAAAACAGGCTAAATGAAATGATGTTACACGCTCTTGTACAGTAGGTGGCCATATGCACCTTAAAGTTGGTTGCGATCCGCCAATAAAACAGAGAAGAAGAAGAAGAACATAAACAATCCCATTGTTACAGTCCGGTTATATAGAGTGATACCCATGAGTAGGGTTGCCACCCGTCCCGTAAAATACGGAATTGTCCTTTATTTGAGAAAAAAATGTTGCGTCCCGTATTGAACTAATACGGGACACGATTTGTACCGTATTTTCATTAACTTTTACACCATATTCTAGTTGAATTATTGAAATAAATTAACTTTTACACCATATTCTAGTTGAATTATTGAAATAAATTAACTTTTACACCATATTCCAGTTGAATTATTGAAATAAATTAACTTTTACACCATATTCTAGTTGAATTATTGAAATAAATTAACTTTTACACCATATTCTAGTTGAATTATTGAAATAAGTTAACTTTTACACCATATTCTAGTTGAATTATTGAAATAAATTAACTTTTACACCATATTCTAGTTGAATTATTGAAATAAATTAACTTTTACACCATATTCTAGTTGAATTATTGAAATAAATTAACTTTTACACCATATTCTTCACCTGTAGGCTATATTATACATCCTGGCTGATGTGGACATACATAGCATAGGAGGATATTTCAGTTGCTAGTAGGTTGTCTGTCTGTACAGTCATGCAAGTTCAATGCTATTAAAGCACTTTAAACTTTAAATCAAAGCATTTTGTTTTTTCATATAAAATAAACACATTTTTATTCAGTTTAGAAGTTTTGGGGCTTTTTTTTTGGCTCCTGCGCTGCTGAAATCAGGGCGTCCCTTATTTCTATTTCTGAAAGGTGGCAACCCTAGTCGGCGCGGCTAACGCGGCTAACGGCTAACCGGCTAACGTGGCTAACGTGGCTAACCGGAAGGTAACAATGGGATTGTTTATGTTGTACTGTGAGTTACGTGGAGTGTTTAATAAAGTTCCCTGTGAGTAAGGGTAATACTCAACCGTCCAGTTTGTATAATTAAGTAAGATATAATTTACTGAAACATGGAACAGTTGGCTACAGCCACAGACCAGCAGCTCTGCTGCTGCTGCTCAGCCAGGCTGCAGACTGACCCGGGGAGCCGCGGGGCGGCTCAACATCTCCCCCTAGAGGCGCTAACCAGTAACTACAATAACAATGAAGTATCGGTGCGTGGTATCGGATAATTTTTGCGAGTAGGAGTATTTGAGGGCAGTATCGGCCCCGATACCAGTATCGGTATCGGGGCATCCCTATTTCATATGATTAACTCCTTTAAACTAGGACCAAATAGTTTGTGGTTTGATATTGCTGCTCAGATTTGCTCTCTTTTCTACCAGTTTGTTTTGGTTTTTATTTACACTGTGAAATAAATACAGAGTCCGTTAAACATTAAGAAGTCCCATCTGTGGGAACGTACGGTGACCTGTGTCCAGGGATGGGAATCAATTCCCTGGAATAGTCAACCTGCCCGCCTAACGATTCACCAGGTTCTACCAACATCTGGCGCATTTGCGGGATGACGTCATGTACATGCTTCGTATCTTGATTCAGAATGTTTCCAACATGGCGTCGAGACAGAAAAAGGACGAAACTGGGGCCAGTTGCACCCATAGACTTTATGTAACAATGGACGAAGCTTCTTCAGCCGAACCCCACCGACATATCTGCCTTAGACCTTTACAGCGGGATACACCGTTTGATATATTGAATCCTCCCGTTTACAGATGAGGAAACTGGCTTGTCTTAAACCAAAATAGAACGGGTACCAATTAATATAAATGCAAACATCTTTATACGTCTCGTTAAGAGTAAAATCTGTTCTTAATTCTGAGGGAGATCGCACTAAATGCTCAATTTTAACTTTTTTTTTTAAAAATATTTTTATCCCCGTATTTTTCCCATTTTCACCCAGTGTTCCTACCTAAGTGATAGTCCTGGGCATTGCCACCCTCTACCAACCCCGGGAGGGCCCTGCACTGAGCTCAGGTCTCCTCCTTAACCTGAGGAGTTCATTTTATGAACAGGGTGTAGTTTTATCTTGAGGTTGACAGGTGCAGGTTTTGCCTCGGCTGATATAATTTTTTTGAAAAATGATTCATCTCATATTATCGCTGTGCTTTTTCTGTTTCAATTCAGTGCAATTGAATTGAAAAATACTTAATTAATCTCTGCAGGGAAATCAATGATTGCAGTAGTCATGATTTCAGGTTCTCCAAAGATTCACTGTAGATGTTTCTAGCTGTAGCTCCTGCAGCGGACTGAAGGTTCTCTTGCAGGGCTCTCTCCTGTAGCGGTCTGAGGGATCTCGCTCAACTTGGCTTTTTAATTGGACACTTCTTTCCTTATCCCAGTACACATGCATACGAAGGGACTTTTATGACGAATTAAATGATAATGATAATTAGGGATGGGCTGTATGGATTAAAAGATGTATCACGATAATTTCTGGCATTTATCCCGATAACGATAAAAATGACGATAAAAATACCAATTCAACTCCACCTTTGTAACTATAAATCTATCACCACATTCAGTCTTTGGAGCCCCCAAAACACTGCTCTAAAAGAATACTCAATACTACTAAACTACACCAATTAAATTGAATTAATAAAAACCAACTAAATGAGTTACACCTGTACTGCAAAACTGTAATGACTCAAATCTGCCATGTTTGTTACACAAACAGGTATCAACGGGAATTTATCCTCTTTCTTTCTTTCTTTCTTTCTTTCTTTCTTTCTTTCTTTCTTTCTTTCTTTCTTTCTTTCTTTCTTTCTTTCTTTCTTTCTTTCTTTCTTTCTTTCTTTCTTTCTTTCTTTCTTTCTTTCTTTCTTTCTTTCTTTCTTTCTTTCTTTCTTTCTTTCAGGCTCCTTTCTTTCTTTCTTTCAGGCTCATTTCCTTCCTTCCTTCCTTCCTTCCTTCCTTCCTTCCTTCCTTCCTTCCTTCCTTCCTTCCTTCCTTCCTTCCTTCCTTCCTTCCTTCCTTCATCGACGCACACGTACGTTGTGCGTCGATGTAACGCAGAACTATAAATCAGCTTTACACAAAAACGTCATCAATGGGAATTTATAGTTTTTACCGTGAGATGACAAATTCTTACCGTGGGGAATTTTGACGGTATATCGTGAACGGTAAAATATCGCCCATCCCTAATGATAATAAATAATAATGTTTTAATGACCAAAGTATGTTATCCATGGGTAGGTGGCGATAGTGCCCACTTGTTTGTTTGTCCCAGTTGACCTATAACACAACAACACGACAGACAAACCTGTGAATCAGCAGTTCAAAACACAGACCAACGGTGGACTGGACACACCGACCTTTCTAATCTTTATCATTCCTCCGTTACTTCCACGTCGAAGCCTGCGGTGGGAACTGTTGAACATGTGCTGATTGCGAAGAACAGTTTCAGTCCAGTTGATTGTGACATGCAGAGATTAGCTGGACTTAAACCTGGCTTTGTTTGTCCGGCTTTGACCAGTTGGTTCCAGTTCGATTTCATCCAGAAGATGTTAAGATGTATTTTAAAAACCACGATTTCAGTCAGTTTGATGCAATCAGTCTATTCCAACACCGTGTAAACTCATTGTTACAGCATCACACTTACCATTTAATTAGTTAATAAAATAATGTAATTTATTTTTTATTTGAATTTCTGAGTTACAGAAAAAGCAGCATAATGTGAAGCTGGATACAGAAAATATCCGTTAGACTAATGCAATAACAGATTTTTTTTTTAAATGTCATATTAGTGCACTGAATAACAATGTTTTTAAGGAGTGAGTTATGCACCTTTTTGTTTTTTTCAACATGAAGCGAGGTAAACGGACATTTGTTGCATTTTAGTTTAAAACCAGATAAACAGGCAGATTCTGTACTTGTTATTTGGTTGTATATTCGAGAAAAAAACAACTTGTTTCAGTCCTTTTTTATAATTTCCTTTTATTTGCTGCTGAAACAGAAAGCCCTTCCTTTTTTCAGTGCAGCTACTTTGAACATAGATTAACTTTTTAATGCAATTTGACCCATTAAACCACATTATTGCACATGCTTGGGAGAGATTATGCAGCTGTATTAACCAGCCTGATTCATGGCTTTATTTCCCTTTCCAGAACCTGGCGGTGATAAAAGGTGACAGATGCAGACTGGTCCATTATGCACAGAACAATTTGCACCTTTTCATTTAACCATTAATTCAGAGCGTGCCATGTGCTGGTTTTGGCACAATAAGACGAGGGAGTTGGCCCGGGCCCACGCTCAACTGTGGCTCTGGAGATTAATGAGGTCTTTCTGATCTATTGTTGGGACTTGAGCTACGTGTGTGTGTGGTGTGTGTGTGTGTGTGTGTGTGTGTGTGTGCACACGCGTGTGGACGTGTAAAGCATACTGGTGCAACATGATAATAACCTTTTAGCCTCTGTTTGGGGCGATTACGGTAATTGTTTTCACCACAAACAAGGTGCAGAGAGCGGCGGGATGGTGATGTCATTCCTCATAAGTGCGCTCAACATTTTCTCGCTCATATTTAGGTTTTTTTTTTTTGATATATGTTTTTATTGGCAGATTGTTTCCACAATAGAGAGCAAAACAGATGAACATACCTTTTTTTTTTCTCCCTCTCCCCATCCCTCCACCCACGGTTATCATCATTAATTTTCCTTTGAGAATAGCAAAAAAATAAAATAAAAATAAAAAATAAAACAAATAATAATAATAAAAATTAAAAAAAATAGTAAATAAATAAAAATAAAAAGATACTAATATAGTGACATAACAAAAAAGTAGTAGTAGTGCAATGAATGTAAACTTAAATAAGAAAATAAAATGAGAACAAAACCGAAATGGTTATCTAGAGATTAATAATTATTTCTTAGATCAATAATTAGCAATTCCAGTAGTAGTCACAAGTTATACCGTTCTAGTAAACACTTGAGTCAGAATGTTGTCATATATCACCCCCAGAGTTAAATACCAATGTAATTGGGCTGTTACTATTTTTAGGGATAGAAAAACGAAAAACAACAAACAACAAAAAACAAAGACATCAGCTCAGTCCTTTGGAAGTACCCTCAAATTTTCAAAATAGGTAATAAATGGTTGCCAGCTCGAGAAGAACCTTTCTAATGAACCTCTATCATATTTAGTTTTTAAAACACGCCTGTTTGGGTGTTAAACTGTCATTAACAAAACTTGTGGATGAATGGGTCATAGAGTAATTTCTCCTAAACTTTTCCTGAGTAAAGTACAGATCCTTAACAAACTACAACATCGGTGAGTTCGAGATTACCAAAGTTTATTTTACCTGATGCACAATCAGGAGAGTTAACATGCAGCACGCAGGCTGGACAGTTGAGTCTGAGGCAACGTGTTGTTACACTTCTTTTATATGGGAATGGGTAGGACCTGACAGATCATTGGAAGCTAGTAACATGAAAGACAGGATTCCTGACGGGTCATTGGAGGGAAACTGTGGCCCCTGAACCGACATATGGATGTTAGTCCTCTTATGGCACTTTTCCACTAGTACCTACTAGGGCTGCAACTTACGACTATTTTAATAGTCGACTAGTCACCGACTATTGAAACGATTAGTCGACTAATCGGATAATTAGTAATTTTTTTTAAATTTAGTATGAGGTTGCTTTATGTGGCAAATGATAATAAACACAAGAAAGATGGCACTAGAGCCCTGATATAGCGGGACTGTTTTCTTTATCCTGCTCCCGCCCGCATCAGCAAAACTCTGAGAATTCATGCCCGCACGGCGCCAGTCCCGCAAGAGAAATGTCCAGACAAATCTATCTGATTTAATGTTAACATGATCATTGTGGAGTTTGATGGATAATTGACAGTTCATAAGTCACCTGACTGAAAGTTAGATGCAAATCCATCGTCATCATCACACAAGCTTTTTCGCCTTTCGCGCATCATCAATTATGATTGAGGTTATAGCAATGAGAGTAGCTGTGAGTGGCTATAATAACACTAATAAATAACATGAAATAAACAAAGTTAACGAATGAAACAAATTAATTTAACAAATGAAAATAGGCTTAATATCTTACCAAGGCGAGTCCGTTTCGTTCAACACTCCGACATGATTTCTCTTCAAATGCATTACCGAGGTGCTCCCGTGAAAAGCAACGTCGGCTTTGCAAACCTTGTAAGTAATCTTTTTATTATCCGTATCGAGGCTAAAATGATCCCAAACTTTTGAAGTTTTATTACCTGCAGCTACTGAGACGCTATTGTGCATGCGCAACTCTCGGCAGAGATTGTATTGAAGTGAGACACCTCACTCCATTGGAAAAACATGTCTGCCGACAATTGTCGACAATGGAATTCATTCTCGACAATTTCCATTATCGATTTTTGTCGACAACGTCGACGAATCGTTGCAGCCCTAGTACCTACTCAGCCCGGCTCGGCTCGCCTCCACTCGGTTTGGTTCTTTTCCACTAGGGGTCTAACGTGCAGAGTAGATACTTTTCTGTTTCTACTCTGCCGAGGTTCTAAGCGGCTGAGTCGGCTGTATCTGACATCATCACACTACAGGCCACCGATTGGTCGGGGGGTTGGAGTCAGACGTCTGAGTCAGGATGTGGAAATCAGCGGATGAGTGACTCTGACGGCTTCTGGTTCATTTTTATCCGACCAGCAATGGCAGCGCAAAAGTCTGTTTGTTGATCCAACTCTGAGGTGCAGATGTTTATAAACCTGGTGGCTAGGGGTGGGTATTGGGAAGGACCTCACGATACGATACGCATCACGATACTTGAGCCACGATACGATACACATTGCGATATCCCGATTATGCGATATTCCGATTATTATATTCTACATAGTTCACCGAAAAATTTAAAAATGCATTACACGTCTTAAAATCCAAGTTGTATGTATATCAGATGATAGTGATGGATCTTAAAATCCGAGTTGCACGTTCATCAGATTATAGTGACAATTCATGGGACAAACTGAGTCAAAACAATGTTTTATTATAACTATACAAGCTAAAGTTACAACATATTTGTATATGTTTTTCATATTATTTACATCATATGAAATTAACATTAAATTTAGTATGAGGTTGCTTTAATTATGTGGCAAATGATAATAAACACAAGAAAGATGGGTAGTAAAACCAAGGACAGGCACAGTGATCAGTCAGTATAGATATAAATCCATAAATAAATAAACCATTGTCCATTATTTTTCATTTTTTAAGGACAGGCAATTGTGTTATATAAAAAATAAATTATAAAATGAAATAAAACGTGAAATAAAACCTGAGCTCAGTGCAGGGCCCTCCCAGGGTTGGTAGAGAGTGGCAATGCCCAGGACTGTCACTTAGGTAGGAGCACTGGGTGATATAATGGGAAAAAGATCGGGGATAAAAAAATAAAAAAAATCGATATTCAAATTTTGAATATCGATATTGAATCGGCTGGAAAAGTATCGCGATATATTGCCATATCGATATTTTTGCCCACCCCTACTGGTGGCTGAGGAGAGAGTTAAAAAGGGATCTAGACGAGCGATAAGGAACGACCAGATCCACCAGGAGCTCTGTCACTTCATAGCTGCTCGCGGCTACCAACGGACTTTTCAGCAGCGCCGAGACAAACAAACTCTCTCTCTCATTTTTTAACTTGAAATTGAACACAAGCCACAGACCCAGCAGCACATATATCATCTCCTCCAGGTTCTACATCTTTAGTGTTGTCTTCTTCGTTTAGATCACACAATCAAATACGTCACAGCAGCTTCGCTCCAACCTCCTACTTCTGCTCCAGATGCTGAATTGTAGTGGAAAAGAAACCAGGCCGAGATTAGCCGAGCTGAGATGAGTAGAGCTGAGTAGGTGCTGGTGGAAAAGTGCCATTAGATGTGGCCCTTTCATCTGCATTTACATCTTTTATACCCCCCTCTTCTCATCCTGTTTCCTTACAGTTGTTGGCTTTTTGTTATAATGTTTGAAATTTTCCGTGACACACTGATCACCACAATTACACACTCCGTCGATTTTGAAACTTTCAGAGAAATGTGTGTGTGTGTGTGTGTGTGTGTGTGTGCTCGTTAGACAGACGTGAAGCTGGAAGTAAATCCAGTCAGAGATCCGTTTGGCCGCTCCAGTCTGGCACGAGTCGGGCCAGCTGTACGGCCATAAGTGGGTCCTCGCCAATCTGTTGCAGCCCGTGATTGTGCGAGCCCAGGGTGCACTCTGCTTTTTCACCCCATTGTTCTCATTTTCCAATTTGCGCTTTTATGAGTCCCATCCTTTCATCCTGCAGAGGCCGCCTTCCCCCATTGTGCATGTCGGTCGTACATGAGGAGGTAATGGACTACGTCTGTAATACCCTTCCTTGCAATTAGCTTCAGTCTCAGAGGACACGGGGACTGAGAACAAACCGCAATAATAAACCGCTCTTAAGCACGACTGAAGTTATTACCAATTTTTTGCATCTTCACAAAATCCCACCACCCTGGCGAGAACATCATCGTAACGTGATGAGATAGTTTATGGAGGGATGAGTGGAATCAGTCTCGGAAATTCAGATTCAGATTCACACGACTTTATTAATCCCTTTGGGAGGTTCCCTCGGGGAAATTGACATGTCCATCTCACAGCACAGTCATATACAAATCAAACACCCCTAAAACCAAACACCCATGTAAAGATAAAAAGATACAAATAAAATCAGAAATTAAAATAAAAAGTGCAGTGCCATAAATAGAATTATATGAATAGAAAAGAAATACATGTTGTGAAATATTGTACAAAGTTATTGCACTATCTAGACACAAACCTCAGTGTGGTAACACTCCAGGATTGGTATGTATTTCAAATATAACATGCGTGGATGATGCCCGTCGTCCTGCGTGGCAACAATTGAGCTTCAAGAACAGAGGAAGATTTGGTTTCTTTTGTCAATTTGTCAATTTGAGGGGAAGGTCCTTTCCTTAAAAAAAAAAAAAAAAGTTTAGAAGCATTAGCTTAGAAATTTAGACTGAGAAATTTTTTTTTTCTCTTTTATTAAATGCATCATGATGATGTAATGGTATGGAGCCAAATCAAGGCCAAAAGTTTTGCTAATTTGAAAATAAAATTTGAACCTGAAAATTCAAGTTTTGATCATGAACTTATTTTTTTACAGTTTCAATTTTTTTTTCAGTATCAGATCTTTTTTTTCAGTTTCACATCTTTTTATTTCAGTTTCACATCTTTTTTTTTCAGTTTCATCTTTTTTTTCAGTTTCAGACTGCTTTTATACTGCGATTGGTGCCAAGTACAGTCTAAAACAGCTTTTTAAACAGAAATTTGTCACCAATATCAGTTTCTTCCACTGCCAATCACGTGAATATGGTGTATATACAGTGTTGAATCATACTTCTACTGATAACTTCTGCAACCTACGTTTCCTGAAGGCAACATGACTGAAGAACGTCCCCCGCCTTCTCTGTTCTGCTGTCACTCATGATGCCACGCCCCTCTCAGTTGATGCCACGCCCCCCACGCCAGATCAGGCCCAAAAGTCTGAACCTGAAAAAAAAAATCTGAAACTGAAAAAAAAAGGTCTGAAGCTGAAATAAAAAGATCTGAAACTGAAAAAAAGATCCGATACTGGAAAAAAAAAAAAAAAATAATCAAAACTTGAATTTTCAGGTTCAAGTTTTATTTTCAAATTAGCAAAACTTTTGGCCTTGATTTGGCTCCATATAATGGCTGAGTACAGAAAAGTAAAGCGTCAAAACAACCAAAAAAACATTTATCCAACACTTGTAATAGTATCATCCTGCTGACCCCGTCCGATGTTACGAAGCTGAAAATAAAGTAGTAAAGTACAGAAACCTGCAGCTCCTGCTATCTGTCATTGTTTATTAAATGAATGTGTAGTTGATTATAGTTTAGATAAATACACGTGAAATCAGCCAACATCTATACTGGCTGGTCAGAATCAGGAAAGAAAATTGCAATCAGTGCATCTCTGACATAATTAAAATAAATTAATCTATAGCAAACGCCTTGGTTTTGTTCTCAGGTGGGAGACATAAAGGGAATCTACTGGGTTCCTCAGCTCGGCCTTGTTTCCTGTTAATTCACCAGCTTTCTAGAAATCCGACTTGATTGAACATGAATTAAATTGATTAAATCAAACTGGATTTAATGGTAATTTAATTGGCCAGTAACCCCGAATAGAAAGATGGATGAATGGATTCAGACTATAATAGGAAAGAATTTGATTGTATTGAACCTGTTTACTTTCTCTGTAAAGTGGCTTCAGATGAGTTTTGTTGTGGTTTGGACTTTGCACTGAGTTGAACTGACATGACCAGATATTAGATGCTAAATATTGTTAAGATTACGTTACACCTGTAGGAGAATAACTGGATGGAGACGTGGGGACAGACATGCTTCAGTAACGACCACTGTACCTGTCCTCCATCTGTGAGACCATTTCCCTCGGGAGCCTCTTTTTCTCTCGCTCGCAGCCCGTCCTCGTGAGGTAAATGTGGCACGCTTGATTTGACTGACGTTCCTTTTCTCTTTCCTGGCTTAGCTGCAAATTTAACCCTTAGGATAGAGAAGAAAATCTGCTCAGAAATAATCCCGTTATGTGTTCCTACGGTGGTCGACAGCTAGACGCAGGGACGGCATTAAAGCAGGTGGATAAAATCAGAAGAGCTCAGTCTGATCTGAGACGTCGTGAAACGAGGACGCCCGGAGCCGCTCTGCGGTCAGCGGGGAAACAAAAAGGGAAAGGCTTTTCCTACATCTTCAACGTCCAGGTAGTTTCTTTTAGATTTAGTTGGGTCCACAGTTGAAGCTCATTTTTCACCCTGTCCATTTTAAACGCTACAATCTTATAGTAGAATAATATAGTTTTGAGTGAAATGTACTTCACCTGGTGCGCCTGGTTATCCTCATGTGGCAGAAATGAACATGTGGGGGAAACTGTGGCTCATCGTTTTCCCTCTCACGGCCGCTGACCTGTGAGTAAAGTTGCTTTCGTCGATGAAAATTATGACTAGATATCATCGGCAGCGAACCTTTATCACCTGAGAAAAACAAGACGAGACGCAACGAAAATGCTGCAGCGGGGAATCAGATCCAGAAGATGCAGCTGCAGAGTTAGAGGCTGATGCCGTTAACGCAGAGCTCTAGGTTCATGTCAATTAAAAACAAAGTAACATAGAGAAACGCGGGGATCTGCTCTGGGGCTGGAGAAGAAGAAGAACCATCTTTGGATACACTTTCCTACATAGACGTGGAAAAGAAAACCCAATGTGTCATCGAAAAAGAAAAAGATGGGGAGAAATGCGGAAAAATAAATATGTTGTAAACTCAAATGAGAGTCTTCTGTATCTGGAATTAATGTATTCTTGAGTCTATACTGGAACAATAATATCATAATAAGATAACCTTGTTTGAATTGTAAAATGGGTTTGGCTAAATACAATCTTTGACTAAAACCAGACTAAAATGGTCAGACTTTTAGTCGACTGAAACTTGACACGACTAAAAGGAGAATGAACGTGACTAAAACTAATAAAAACTAAAATGATTAGACTAGATGACTAGACTAAAACTAAAATTGAAACAGGCTGCCAGAAAACCCACTACTCTCCTTCACAATTGATGCTGTCTGTGTTGACAGTCCAGTCCAGTTGGTCATCCAGCCAAGGTCTTTACAGTATATATGTGACCCCTTGAGGTGGGGTCTCCTCCTGAAGTCCACCACCATCTCCTTAGTCTATATCAGGGTTCGGCAACCCGCGGCTCCAGAGCTCTTTTTCAAAAATGTTTGACCTTTTTTTTCCTTTTTTTCTTTTTTTTCTTCTCTTTTTCTTTTTTCCTTTTTTCTTCTCTTTTTCTTTTTTCCTTTTTTCCTCTTTTCTTCTTCTTTTTTATTCCTTTTTTTCTCTTTTTTTTCCTTTTTTTCTTCTTCTTTTTTCCTTTTTTTTCTCTTTTTTTTCTTCCTTATTCCTTTCCTTTTTTTTCTCGAAATTTAGACTTTTTTCTCGGCATTTCGACTTTTTTCTCGAAGTGCATAATGAAAAAAAAAATCTTCCCCCAGTTATAAATAATATAGATAAATGCAGCATGTGTTGCCTTCATTCTAAGGCTTTTACAAGACTCTTTCAATATTTTGGGTTGCCGACCCCTGGTCTATATAGTATATCCTTAGTAAAACCAGAACCAGAACCATGCAGGTACCTCACTAGAACTGGTGGCCCGTGTCCACCTCACCTGACACCGAACCATCCTTCTGCTTCCTGTTCCGCTTTATTTCACGCTGTCTCAGTTGTTTCTACGTTTGTTATCAGCAGCAGTTTGTTTGTGATAATAAAACTACTTCTAGGAGAAAACCTTCATCTGAGGTGAAAACGAGCAACATTACTGCATTTCCGGGGTTGTTGGAACAGCTCCTGACTGTTTGTGATGCCACAACTCTCACAAGTATTAGAAGGTCATTTACTTGTTATGATGACACCACGGTGCATAAAGAAACCACTAACTCAAAACTGCAACCACCTGCCTCTAACCTTTTATCTCTGTACATTAACCTCGTGCTTGCACCCGCGTCCGGCCTCGTGGCTGGTTCCTGACACTTGTAATTTCACATCTTTTTCTTTTCGCCTCCGGTGGATGGTCATATAGTTATCTTTGCCTGTAATAATCCATAAAGAACTTCATTTCTTTCTGACACCATGAAACCATAGCAACAGAGAACGATGCCCAGGTTTGGTAAAAGATCGTCTTACTCTAAGTGTAACATAACCCCCATTCACATCTTCCACGCCGGTAGTCGGACTTTAGAGGTTCGGTTCTGCTTCTTTGGGACTGGACTTTGGTTTTGATTTATTTATTTTTTATACATTTCCAGCACTCGAATGGTGAAGAGAGAAGGAAAGAAAAAAAAATATATAGGGTGGGCTATATGAGTAAAATCAGATCATACACATAAATAAATAAATAAATAAATAAATACAATTCATTAATTAATAACAAATAAATAAAGTAAAAGAAGGGGGTAATTAATTACAGGATTGTCTCAGAAAATTAGAATATTGTGATTTTCTGTAATGCAATTACAAAAACAAAATGTCATACATTCTGGATTCATTACAAATCAACTAAAATATTGCAAGCCTTTTATTATTTTAATATTGCTGATCATGGCTTACAGTTTAAGAAAAACTCAAATATCCTATCTCAAAAAATTAGAATATTATGGGAATCTTAATCTTAAACTGTAAGCCATAATCAGCAATATTAAAATAATAAAAGGCTTGCAATATTTCAGTTGATTTGTAATGAATCCAGAATGTATGACGTTTTTGTTTTTTTTAATTGCATTACAGAAAATAAAGAACTTTATCACAATATTCTAATTTTCTGAGACAGTCCTGTAATTAAATAAGTAATGTAAAATATAATAAATATCTATCGTCATCAACATCACAATCCTCTTTGAACATACAAAGTAGTAATAATGGCGATCTATACAAAAATACACTTATTCATTCAGAAAAGAAAATGAAATGACTGACAATAATTTTTTTTCTTCCCTTTTCTTGGGGGGGGACTTTCTTTTTTCCATTCTTCTATCTCCTTTTTCTACCTTCCTGTATTCTACTGCATCCGTCTGTCACATGATGCCCTAAACTGTTTATGAATTTCGCTCCCCGTCACATGACTTCAGGCGGCACTCCCACACCGAGCCGTTCCTCTCCTCTCGTTTCTTTTTCCTAATAAAAGTCAGCTTTTTTTGGAATTTTTTTATATTGCGTCCTTCAAATGAGCTGCAAATCTTTAACTTCCCTTTTTTTTTCTCTCTCTCGCTCTCTTTATTTCCCTTCCTCCTCGTCTTTCTTCTCCTATAATAAGTTCGTTTTATCAGCCGCGGCGCGGCGCGTGGACAGGATGAGTAATTGTGGAGATCACAGGAGACTTCTCTGCATTGCACTCGGTTACAACAGGTTGTCAGAAGGCTCTTGCTTTTAACCGTCCCGCAGATCGGAGACTTAATTATCCAGCTATTCTTATTAGATAACCTTACATTGCAGTACGAGTAGCCGTCTATAATAGTCGGCCAGAGCGTCAGCGATCGGGACCTCTAACCTGCAATAAGAGATGTTTTAACTGTGTTCTTGCAACCATGGTTTCTTTCGTACATGCAGATGAAGAATATCAGCCTCATTCTTGTTTGTGTCAGTCTGGTAAACATTTACCCGGTATTCCTAATCCTCCTTTTGGTAGGGTTTGGCATCTGTGAGCACATTTTGGCTGCTAAGTGTCTCCCAGGTATCTGCTAACTTAGATTATTATCTGCAGCGGAGGCTGATTGTGTTCAGCGTAGTGCAGATGTAAGCCAGCCTAATTTGATCAGTGCTCTTTGAAGTATTGAGTTAAAAACCCCTTCCGACCGCGGCTCCTAACGCGCTGCGACTGCAGCATCTTCTTGTGCATAAGATCATTTTTATGTGACATTTGTCTGACATTTCTCTGGATGTTTCCTAATGGCCTGAGGAGATTCTCTCCACTTCTCCAATTCTCTTCATAACAAAAAGAGATCAAAGGGAAGAGGACGCCGAGGAGGCTTAAGGGCGGAAAAAAAAGGAAAACAGAAAAGAACCAAAGCGGGAAATGACCCGAGGTTCTCCTGAGCAAACTACCCGCCAACGTTCGCCAGCGTCCTTTCTCCTGGTGCACACTCTGGAAAACAAGAGACAACAATCCAAGAGACAGACTGTAACTGTGTTTTCACTCAAGTTTCCAACTGGACTGCACTGTTTGGAAAAGAGGAGAGGAGGAGGAGGAGGAGAGGGATGCAGCATCTGCAGTGAAGCTGACTCTATATCAGTCCTTTGTGGTGAGAAAAAAAGAGTTAAGCCAAAGGGCAAAGCTGGCTGCGTGCTGGTATGTTGATGTTCCCTCTCCTAGTGACAGATGCAAGTGTCTGAGTTTACCCTGCGGGGGGCTGAGCTTCTGCCACGAAGAGATTTGGAGGAAAGTCGCTGCTCGTCCACAGTGAGAAGAGCCAGTTGAAAGGTCTTCCATACTGTACCTGTCAAGTTTTGGATTTAAAAATAAGGGGAACTTTTCTGCCACCCGCTGTCCCACCAGCCCAACCGAGGTCCAGTATCTTACATTTTAAGACAGGTTTACAAGAAATCTAAAGTAACTACCTGTCAACCACTTAGAAACTACAATTACTGTATGTGTTGACACTGAAATGCTGTGGACATTCCTATGTAATGTATGTAATTCTTACAATAGTCTCAATGAAAACACAAAAGTGAAGTAAAGCAAACTTATTTATTTTAAATATTTTCAGTTTATATACACATTGATTGTCTTCAAGTGAAACCTTTACATTTTCTTCTTATTTGTAATTTTCACTCATGTGGCTCTCTGACATTCACTGACTGACAGAGGTGGGTAGTAATGAGTTACATTTACTCCGTTACATTTACTTGAGTAAGTTTTGGGAAATTTTGTACTTTTAGGAGTAGTTTTGAATCACTATACTTTTTACTTTTACTTGAGTAGATTTGAGAAGAAGAAACTGTTACTCTTACTCTGCTACATTAGGCTACGTTGAGCTTGTTACTTTTCTTTTATCCGCGTACGCGTCAATCTCATGACATCACTGGGTGATTCTTTGGGAAAAATTTTTGTTTTTGCATGTTTTGTCACATTTACACAGACTAAACACACACAGAGTTTCTATGAGTTCATGAGCTTGTTCTAGTTCTGGTTAAAAAAGAAAAGTACAAAGGCTTGAAATTTTGTGCTACTTTTTTTTTAACATTTTTTTATTCTGTTATTTTATTATTTATTAAAGTACTTGAATTTACTTTAAGATTATTTTAATTTAAGCTATTTTTAATTTTTTCTGCTGTAAAACTTCAAATAATGGCTGAGTCCCAAATATCTGCCGGGTGAAGCAAAATATGTTTCATATTAAACATCCCAAATATAGTCTGGGTCAAACATGGTTTTCTGGTGGCCAAAAAAATATTCTACCGTATACAAGTATAGCTAATATACCTAAACACAAACAAATAACCTTAAACGAATTGAAAAGTGTGTGACTATTTATTTGATTTTAGGGGGACCTCACTGATGACGTTTTACGAAGGTGAGCGGCTCGTGTATCAAAGAGAGAGGAATAAAAAAAAGGAGAGGAAAAGAGGTGAGCTCGTAGCCTGTAGCTCTTCACTCACCTCTTTTCTTCTCCTTTTTTTGCCTTTCTCTTTTCTCTTAGCTTTTATACTTCACAAGCGTGCCAGACACCAGCGTGAGTCGCGGAAGATTATATGACTGATGCAAAAAGAGTTGAATCCGACCTTAGTTGACAACGAGAAGCCGTCCGTGGCTAGCGCTAGCTGGCTAGATCGAAGACGCACAATAAGATTTGGGTTTAATGGAGACACACGATTAAATAACAATAAATAAACGCAGGTTCCAAATA
This sequence comes from Cololabis saira, assembly GCF_033807715.1. Classification (NCBI taxonomy): domain Eukaryota; kingdom Metazoa; phylum Chordata; class Actinopteri; order Beloniformes; family Belonidae; genus Cololabis; species Cololabis saira. Next base: position 10,507,130 of record NC_084587.1, on the reverse strand, counting down.
AATAGCTGTTGATTTGAACGATTTAACCCTTGTGCTGTTTTTTGGGTCAAGGGAAGGTGAAAGGAGAAAGAAGGAAGGAAGGAGGAAGGAAGGAAGGGAAGGAAGGAAGGAAGGAAGGAAGGAAGGAAGGAAGGAAGGAAGGAAGGAAGGAAGGAAGGAAGGAAGGAAGGAAGGAAGGAAGGAAGGAAGGAAGGAAGGAAGGAAGGAAGGAAGAAGGAGGGAGGGAGGGAGGGAGGGAGGGAGGGAGGGAGGGAGGGAGGGAGGGAGGGAGGAGGAAGGAAGGAAGGAAGGAAGGAAGGAAGGAAGGAAGGAAGGAAGGAAGGAAGGAAGGAAGCAGGAAAGGGAGTAAGGAGGGAGAAAAGATGGAAGGAAGGAAAGAAGGGAGGAAAGAAGGAAGGAAAGAGAAAAGAAGGAAGGAAGGAAGGGGAGGGAGGGAGGGAGGGAGGGAGGGAGGGAGGAGGGAAGGGAGGGAGGGAGGGAGGGAGGAAGGAAGGAAGGAAGGAAGGAAGGAAGGAAGGAAGGAAGGAAGGAAGGAAGGAAGGAAGGAAGGAAGGAAGGAAGAAGGAAGGAAGGAAGGGAGGGAGGGAGGGAGGGAGGGAGGGAGGGAGGGAGGGAGGGAGGGAGGGAGGGAGGGAGGGAGGGAGGGAAGGAAGGAGAAGGAAGGAAGGAAGGAAGGAAGGAAGGAAGGAGGAAAGGGAGTAAGGAAGGGAGAAAAGATGGAAGGAAGGAAAGAAGGGAGGAAAGAAGGAAGGAAGGGAGGGAGGGAGGGAGGGAGGGAGGGAGGAAGGAAGGAAGGAAGGAAGGAAGGGAGGGAGGAGGGAGGGAGGGAGGGAGGGAGGGAGGGAGGGAGGAAGGAAGGAAGGAAGGAAGGAAGGAGAAGCAGGAAAGGGAGTAAGGAAGGGAGAAAAGATGGAAGGAAGGAAAGAAGGGAGGAAAGAAGGAAGGAAGGAAGGAAGGGAGGAGAGGAGGGAGGGAGGAGGAAGGAAGGAAGGAAGGAAGGGGAGGAGGGAAGGGAGGGAGGGAGGGAGGAAGGAAGGAAAGGAGCAAGGAAGGGAGAAAAGAAGGAAGGGAGGAATGGAAGGAAGGGAGAAAGAAGGAAAAAAGGAAAGAAGGAAGGAAGCAGGAAAGGGAGTAAGGAAGGGGGAAAAGATGGAAGGAAGGAAAGAAGGGAGGAAAGAAGGAAGGAAAGAAGGGAGGAAGGAAGGAAGGAAGGAAAGGAAGGAAGGAAGGAAGGAAGAAGGATGAAAAGAAGGAAGGAAGGAAGGAAGGAAGGAAGGAAGGAAGGAAGGAAGGAAGGAAGGAAGGAAAGGAGAAAGAAGAAAAAAAGGAAAGAAGGAAGGAAGCAGGAAAGGGAGTAAGGAAGGGAGAAAAGATGGAAGGAAGGAAAGAAGGGAGGAAAGAAGGAAGGAAAGAAGGGAGGAAAGAAGGAAGGAAGGAAGGAAGGAAGGAAGGAAGGAAGGAAGGAAGGAGAAAAGAAGGAAGGAAGGAAGGAAGGAAGGAAGGAAGGAAAGGAGAAAGAAGAAAAAAAGGAAGGAAGCAGGAAAGGGAGTAAGGAAGGGAGAAAAGATGGAAGGAAGGAAAGAAGGGAGGAAAGAAGGAAGGAAGGAAGGAAGGAAGGAAGGAAAGGGAGCAAGGAAGGGAGAAAAGATGGAAGGGAGGAATGGAAGGAAGGGAGAAAGGAGAAAAAAAGGAAAGAAGGAAGGAAGCAGGAAAGGAGTCAGGAAGGGAGAAAAGATGGAAGGAAGGAAAGAAGGGAGGAATGGAAGGAAGGAAGTAGGAAAGGGAGTAAGGAAGGGAGAAAAGATGGAAGGAAGGAAATAGAAAGAAAGCCTTTATTATCATTGTACAGGTACAGTGAAATTAGCTAGCAGCTCCTTCAAAGTGCACACATGCAAAGACAATGCAAACAAGGAAACCTATATATATAATATATATATATATATATATATATATATATATATATATATATATATATATATATATTATATATATATATATATACGTATACACTATAAAAAAGAGTGAATGGGAGAATAAAAATGTACATGAATGGGTGGGGGGGATATTGCACTTAAATGGATGAAGAATAATATTGTCCTTGAAATGATGGGAGATTATTGCACATGCACTGCAAATAAGGGAGAAAAGGAAGGGAGGGAGGAAGGAATGGAGAAAAGGAAAGAAAGAAGGAAGGGAAGGAAGAAGGAAGGAATGGATAAAATAAGGAAAGAAGGAAGTAAAAGCAAAGAAGGTAATAAAGGAACGAATGACGGAAGGAGGTAGGAAGAAAAAGGAGTAAAGGAGGGTAAAAAAGGAGGAAAAGAGGAAGGGAGAAGGAAGGAGAGAAACATGGCAGGAGGAAGGAAGGATCTAGAGAATTGGGTCATTTTGACCCAAAGAGAGCACAAGGGTTAAGCAAATAAAGGCCCCGGGCCTTTATTTGGTGTTTCACGGTATCCACCATCTATACTTTACTCCTACTAACGGTACCAGGGGTCTGCTTGAGCCTACCCTTGCTCTCTCTGGGCTCTTCAAGTTTATGAAAATACGCACAATTCATATTTTTCTTTTCTGGTTTTAACATTTAAAAAATAAAAAAGTACAAAAGTACTTGTTGACTCAAACGTCACGGCTGCAACCTGGTTGGACAGCGGGCTGACTTTGAGGGCTGCAAAGCAAGGGCTGCACGGAGCCACATTGTGCGGCGAGTGAACGGAGGAGATAACGCTGCCGGGCCTCCTCGGGGACATGTGCACCAAATGTTTGCAGGTCCAGTGAAGAGCGGATCACGTGCGAACACATTTCACCACAGCTAAAGCATTTTTTCCGAGCGTCTGCAGTCGGGCAGATGCCTCAGCGCCCGCGTGGCCAGAACCGACAGGCTGAGCTGAGTAAAGTGCTGCTACTTAAACGCACTGAACTGTCATCAACTTGGCCTTTCACTGTGTTCCACGTGTAATTATTCAGTCATAGATAGTTGAACTGTTGCCGCTCTGTGGTTTATCGCCTCATTATCCTTCTTCCTACTTTATTACATTTGCTCTCCATGTCACTTTACTCCAATTCACTGCAGGGGTACTACACATCTAGGCTGGTTACTAGCAGAGTAAATTGTACTCAAGTAAAAGTACTGTTACTTCAGAATAATATGACTCAAGTAGAAGTAAAAAGTAGTCATCCAAATAATTACTTGAGTAAAAGTAAAAAAAGTACTTGGTGAAAAAACTACTCAAGTACTGAGTAACTGTTGAGTAGCGTCTAGGGATGGGCGGTATGGACTAAAAAAATGTATCACGATAATTTCTGGCATTTATCCCGATAACGATAAAAATGACGATAAAAAAAATACCAATTCAACTCCATCTTTGTAACTATAAATCTATCTCGCTCTCAGATCCGCCATGTTTGTTACACAAAAAACGTCATCAACGGGATTCTTTCTTTTCTTTCTTTCTTTCTTTCTTTCTTTCTTTCTTTCTTTCTTTCTTTCTTTCTTTCTTTCTTTCTTTCTTTCTTTCTTTCTTTCTTTCTTTCTTTCTTTCTTTCTTTTCTTTCTTTCTTTCTTTATTTCTTTCTTTCTGGCTCATTTCTTTCTTTCTGGCTCATTTCTTTCTTTCTTTCTTTCTGGCTCATTTCTTTCTTTCTTTCTTTCTGGCTCATTTCTTCTTCTTTCTTTTCTTTCTGGCTCCTTCCTTCCTTCACGTACGTAACGCAGAACCATAAATTCGACTTTACACAAAAACATCATCTACAGGAATGTATCGTTTTTACCGTGAGATGACAAAATCTTACCGTGGGGAATTTTTTTTTTGACGGTATATCGTGAACGGTAAAATATCGCCCATTCCTAGTAGCGTCTGATTTTATTTTTTTTAACACAACCTTTCAAACAGACAAAAGTACAAAATAATCATCTTCAGGCAAATTAAATCAATAAAATAAATTAAAATTAATAAAAAATTAAAAAATAGCTTAAATTAAAAATAATCTTAAAGTAAATTCAAGTACTTTAATAATAATATAAAATAAATACAATAATAACAGAATAAAAAAATAAATTAAGCACAAAATTTCAAGCCTTTGTACTTTTCTTTTTTTTAACCAGGCAGAACTAGAACAAGTCCATGAACTCATAAATATAATGTGTGTGTTTGAGTCTGTGTAAATGTGACAAAACATGCAAAAACAAACATTTTTCCTAAAGAATCAGTCAGT